>NC_085009.1:32338063-32341109 GCF_963854185.1 Sardina pilchardus | reverse complement strand
GTGTGAACTTACACAGCCCTAAGGATGCTTGATGTCATGAAGTAGTGGGCTTAAGGACAAGACTGAAGCAGTCGTCACACACACACACACACACACACACACACACACACACACACACACACACACACACACACACACACACACACACACACACACACACACACACACACACACACACACACACACACACACACACACACACACACACACACACACACACACAAAAGTTAGATGCCTGAGTGTGGCATCTTGGAGTGTGGGAGTGTGTGTGTGTAGAGCAGATGTCAAAGCCACAGCTAACCGATACAGAGACACATGTTGCGTAAACGCTTCGCTTCAAAGCTGGAGACGCGTTTCCGGCAGTTTGGGCCACGTTACAGTAGTCTCTACAGCTGTGGGGCAGTTTGGGGCAGTTTTGGGGCAGTTTGGGCCACGTTAGTCTCTACAGCTGTGGGGCAGTTTGGGGCAGTTTGGGCCACGTTAGTCTCTACAGCTGTGGGGCAGTTTGGGCCACGTTAGTCTCTACAGCTGAGGGGCAATTTGGGCCACGTTAGTCTCTACAGCTGAGGGGCAGTTTGGGGCAGTTTGGGCCACGTTAGTCTCTACAGCTGTGGGGCAGTTTGGGGCAGTTTGGGCCACGTTAGTCTCTACAGCTGAGGGGCAGTTTGGGGCAGTTTGGGCCACGTTAGTCTCTACAGCTGTGGGGCAGTTTGGGCCACGTTAGTCTCTACAGCTGTGGGGCAGTTTGGGGCAGTTTGGGCCACGTTAGTCTCTACAGCTGAGGGGCAATTTGGGCCACGTTAGTCTCTACAGCTGAGGGGCAGTTTGGGGCAGTTTGGGCCACGTTAGTCTCTACAGCTGTGGGGCAGTTTGGGGCAGTTTGGGCCACGTTAGTCTCTACAGCTGAGGGGCAGTTTGGGGCAGTTTGGGCCACGTTAGTCTCTACAGCTGAGGGGCAGTTTGGGCCACGTTAGTCTCTACAGCTGAGGGGTAGTTTGGGGCAGTTTGGGCCACGTTAGTCTCTACAGCTGAGGGGCAGTTTGGGGCAGTTTGGGCCACGTTAGTCTCTACAGCTGTGGGGCAGTTTGGGCCAGTTTGGGCCACGTTAGTCTCTACAGCTGAGGGGCAGTTTGGGCCACGTTAGTCTCTACAGCTGTGGGGCAGTTTGGGGCAGTTTGGGCCACGTTAGTCTCTACAGCTGAGGGGTAGTTTGGGGCAGTTTGGGCCACGTTAGTCTCTACAGCTGTGGGGCAGTTTGGGGCAGTTTGGGCCACATTAGTCTCTACAGCTGAGGGGCAGTTTGGGCCACGTTAGTCTCTACAGCTGTGGGGTAGTTTGGGCCACGTTAGTCTCTACAGCTGAGGGGCAGTTTGGGGCAGTTTGGTCCACGTTAGTCTCTACAGCTGTGGGGCACCAGATGAGCGCTTCCGATCGATTTGCTCTCTGAGATATAAACGGTAGATTTGCTTTGCCTTTTCTATCTCTCCGAGATATCAGCGGGAGATTTGCAGGCAGAGGCGTTCTCAGCAGAGAGAAGTTTTGCAGGTCCGAGCAGAGCTCTTATCTTGCTGTATGTGTGTGTGTGTGTGTGTGTGTGTGTGTGTATGTGTGTGTGTGTTTGTGTGTGTGTGTGTGTGTGTGTGTGGCGTTCTCAGCAGAGAGAAGTTTTGCAGGTCCGAGCAGAGCTCTTATCTTGCTGCGTGTTCACACATCTGCATGAAGTTCAAATCTTTGGATATCATCAGCGTTTAAGTGGAACTTCTGCAGTGCAACTTCTGCGTATTTCTAAAGACATATTCAAGATTCTTTTGATGTGTCTCTCGTGTCTCTGATGTGTGTTTGTGTGTGTGTGTATGGGTATGTGTGTGTGTGTGTGTGTGTGTGTGTGTGTGTGTGTGTGTGTGTGCATCTGCCCATATTAGAGAGAGAGAGAGAGAGTGAGAGTGAGTGAGAGTGTGTGTGTGTCAGCTCCAGTTAAAACAGGAGACTTGCTGAGTCATAAATCAGATAGGTGGCAAACTACAAATAGGACAGTGACATCACACTTGGCACAACAGCTGAAACACACACACACACACACACACACACACACACACACACACACCTGTTCTCTGGTTTGTTGAGCTACAGGAAAGATGAACCATAGTCAAAAATAAATGAAATTTCCGAGAGTAGATACTGATCTCCTGAAATGCAGCAATTCCCCTACACATCACCACACACACACACAACCACCACACACACACACACACACACACACGCAGCTTTTAATGTTTATCTGTAACATGGGTACAAGATGCAGGGTCCTTCCTTACTGAGGAGAGATGGAGGAGGGGCTATGAGCCAATCTATACTGATTACGGCCTATCAAGAATCTTCATGAGCCAACAATGGTCGTCGCCATGACACCTCGGGCCTCAGAAATCCGCCTGAGTATTTCCTGTTGTACTCATAGAGTGTCAAAACTACTGAACTGAATGTGGTGATAGACAGTGCACCTGACACATGCAAAGCCATGCCGAACTAAACATGCCAAAATAAACATGTGAAGAGCTCTTTTCCAAAACGCTATCAAGCTGTTTTTGAAAACAATAAGTCATGTTATTCAATTGTGTGTTTCAAGTAATATCAATAAAAGTGCAAAGTGTTATGTTGCTTTGATTGAGTAAAGATACATCAAATAAAAATAACCCAATTAAAAACAAAATAATAAAAATAAAAGATTTATGAAAATGCATTAAAATCATTGCCAATTATACCACAAGGGGCATTATCCCTGGAGCACCTCGGGGTTAAGCACCTTGCTCAAGGGCACAACGGTGGAAGCCGGGTATTGAACCTACACATTCAATTTGTAATTTTAAAAGGACACACACACAGTAGAATAGTGACTACATCAGTATACAACCACTTTGAAGCCTAAACCATCACACAGCATCATCAACACGACACTACAATGAGTCTCAAATCTAATCCCTTAATCCGAGCCGCGAGGGGCTCTGAATACCAACACTAAACGTTCAGCTTCTTTAAATACTAACACAAG
>NC_085009.1:32258063-32270563 GCF_963854185.1 Sardina pilchardus | reverse complement strand
GGCTCAGGAGAGCGCTTTTAGTTGACGTAGCAAAGTTGCCCCAAAAGTTACAGGTTTAGATTAGTCGTCAGTGAGCATGTACAGGTATCACCCTGAAATAGACTAATGCTGTTAAACCAGAGGACCCCTTTAATAGACTGATGCTGTTAAACCAGAGGTCCCCTTTAATAGACTGATGCTGTTAAACCAGAGGTCCCCTTTAATAGACTGATGCTGTTAAACCAGAGGTCCCCTTTAATAGACTAATGCTGTTAAACCAGAGGTCCCCTTTAAGAGACACTGCAGTCTTCTTATTCCTCCACTTTACTTCCTTCTTCCTCATCTTCCTCCTCTTCTTCTTCTTCTTCTTCATCTCTTTAGAGACTTCTAGAAACTTCTGTTAGGGTGTGTAATAAATTGCACCTTTTGTATGTGCAGTGAGCAGCACACTACTACCCCCCCCCCCACACACACACACACACACAATAATACCCCTTCACACTACTACCCCCCCCCCACACACACACACAATAATACCCCTTCACACTACTGCCCCTCCACACTACTGCCCCTCCACACTACTACCCTGCCCCTCCAAGTCCATGTACAATAAGGTCAGAGAGGCAACAACACCCACCCTGGGTACACACACACACTCACACACACACACTTACACACTACAGAGCTCTTTCATGTCTGGCTCCTTGCGTGCGGAATTCCGTGTTCAATAAGCAGCTGTGTTCCGGTGCTGGACTGCCGGGCATTCCGATAGAGGCGGAACAGTGGCGAGGAATGTGAAGTGAAGCGTGTGGTCATGTGACAGCCTGAATGGAGGGGCATTTCCTGCCCGAGGCCGGGCCGCTGGCATGTGCTACTGCCTACAATAACACTGGAAGTCCCAGAAAGCTGCTTTAGTGCTTTCCACAAGGCAGGAAGGACTCAGAACCTTACAAGAGCGGGAACACCATTCCGTCTGGAGGAGCATTCCGTATAGAACATCATTCCATCTGTCTGGGACAACACTCCAACTGCTGAATCTTCCATTCCAACACACCTTCTGCAGCACTGTGTGTGTGTGTGTGTGTGTTATCTTCCTCTGCCCCTGTATGCGTTCATGTGTACATTAACATTTAATTGAGCATCCCGTCCTGGTGGCTTGTTTATTTCTCACTCTTCCTACTATTCAGGCAGCTCTGTCTCACCTGCACAGGTGTCTGTCTTAGTCACCTGAGGCCTGTGCTGTTCAAGATGAAACAGACTTTGTTACTTTGTTACAGTGTAGTGTTGCGCTGTTGCGTTCTAGTTCTAGAACGTCACTACATTACGGATTCATGCCAGACTGGGGTGTGAATAGGGAGGTGGCTGGTGGTAAGGCCTCTGTTCACTGCTTCTTATATGATGAAGGAGGTGACAAGAGTGTGTGTCTGTGTGTAAGCCTCAGTGTTTGTGTGATCGTGTATAATATATGCTGCATATGTGCTTGTGTGTAAGCATGTGTGTGTGTGTGTGTGTGTGTGTCTGGGTGTGTATCCTCGTGAGACCCAGTGCTGTCATGGAAACAGATTTGAAGTCAGCTTGAACACTAACCTTGGGGTATGCACAGACTGTACACACAGTTTTATTGTCTCTCTGTCACACACGCACACACACATGCACGCACGCGCACGCACGCACACGCACGCATACACACACACACACACACACACACACCCACACACAGTGTATGCACTCACAACCTTCTCCCCTGTATGTGACCATGTGTGTGTGTGTGTGTGTGTGTGTGTGTGTGCATTACATACATTTAAAAGCACTATCTGCATTGCCAGTGATGCTTAAACACCAGAGAGAAACACACACGAGTGGAACACACACACACACGTCTGGCTTGGCGTTTAATTTGGGCTTAGAAAACGATCAATTCAAGTGTTGGACACAAAAAGTGCTGGGTCTTTACACACGTCTATGTACAGAAAGCACGCGAGCTAGCACCCAGGGCAGCCTTTCCCAAGGCCATAGCTGCTAACCTGTTAGCAAAGTCTTGTTGGTTGGCAATGGGACATTGCATTGCAAGCAACAAAGTTGCTAACAGTTAGCAACTATGGCCTTGGGAAACGCACACCAGGCCGCAGTTCAGCCTACAGCCCTGCAGAGGGCGACCTTGAGCATGTGGGTGCAGGAGGGCAGGGCTGGAGGTGTTACCCTCGCAACACACTGCCACCTAGCGGCTGGCGGAGGTCACTGCACCCTCGAGAGGCAGGAGCAGGCACACACACTCTGGGTGTGTGTGAGGGCCTTAGAGGTCGTCGGACTCGGGGATGTCGAGCAGCGGAGGGGCGGCGTCCGGCGCGTCCAGCGCCACTAGGGGCAGCACCAGCGGCTCTCCGTCGGAGATCCAGCCCAGCGCCGTGCGGTTGAAGGTGGGCCGCAGGGTGATGGTCTCCGCGGGCAACACCGGGGGCAGGGGGCTCACGCCGCCGCTCGACGGGGCGCTCTCAGGCGCGGGCAGCTTGGCAGCGCGGCCGAAACCCCCAAACGGTCTAGCAACACTGGCACAGGAAACACAACAAGGGTCATGTGATCAGTGGATGGTAGGGTCATGTGATTAGTGAGTCATGTGATTGGTGGGTGGTAGGGTCATGTGATCAGTGGATGGTAGGGTCATGTGATTAGTGAGTCATGTGATTGGTGGGTGGTAGGGTCATGTGATCAGTAGATGGTAAAGTCATGTAATTGGCTGGTAGACCCTAATGGTCTGTCTAATGGCTAATTTTTCTAGTCTCAACAGATATTGTTGACCACAAGAATACTCTTTCTGGTCTATTACAGTATAATATAAAACACTGAAACATGTCAAACTCTACATTGATCTGCCCACTTACTCACCAACTCTGCCCAACTTGGTTCTACTCTACCAAACTCTGTCCAGCTGTAATACTTTTGATCTAATTCTACCGATCTCTATCCAACTTTATGGGCAGCTCTAAGCCAACTCTCCCCAACACCACTCCATAGGGATGATAAGTAATTGTGTGCTCAACTCACGATTCAGTATAATTCTAAGTTCATAATGCTCTCTACTTTTGTAGTTAGATAAGCTGGGGGCATATTGGGCTCCTTGGGCCCTGCCTTCTTGAGTCCGTATATATTAGGATTGAAATTAGAATAACTTTTAGTCAAGTTGAATGCAACAGTTTTGAGCAAATGTGTGCATTGTGCTAATCATGCTAACTGGACAACATAGTTGCATCGCAATTTTCTTTTTTTCTCAGTCGGTTGAAATTTTCACACATGTGTATCACATCCCTACCAAACTCAATTTTTCCAAACTCTTCCCAACACCATTCAACTCTTTCCAACTCTCCCAAACTCTTCCCAGCTCTAACCCAACTCTTCCCAACTCTTCCCAGCTCTAACCCAACTCTTCCCAACACCACTCAACTCTTCCCACCTCTAAAGCACGAGATACACCAACCCGACGGTTGGATGTCTGGAAGAGTTCGGAAGAAATCGGTCCGGTGTGTCCCAGTTGGCCGGTGGGGTACTCTGATTGGTTGTGCGGGAGGTGTTGGTTGCTGCACCTCGAAATGGCTTTGTTTGCTAGTGTAGCACAGGCTGGTCTGGTTTGTTTTGTTTACTACTAGGCTAGTTGTCCGTGTTGGTTGCAACACGAAATGGCTTCCTTTGTTTGCTAGGCTAGCACTTTGTTTGTTTGCTAGTTTTGCTACTAGGCTACTAGCCTACTACTACAACAAGATACTTTCTTGGCTAGCAGACATCGGACACGTGTGAAATGTGTGTGCTTTGTTTATATGCTGCTCACGAGACTAGCCACCCTAGCGCCCCTGGAGCTATCCCAGGGAGTGTTTGCGCAGGCACACAAAGTTTAAGCGGTGGCGGGGTTGGTTGACGTAGCGGTGTGTTTCGCAGTTTGTCGTCGGCTGATCTCAGCCAACGCCAGGCGACGCCAATGTCGGGAGTTGAGAGTTGGCTCGAGTCTGGGCGGTGTATCTACTGTAGGCCTTAACACTTCCCAACTCTTCCCAGTTCTAACCCAACTCTTCCCACCTCTAACCCAACTCTTCCCACCTCTAACCCAACTCTTCCCACCTCTAACCCAACTCTTCCCAGCTCTCCCCTGGCGTCCACACGAGACCCAACTCTTCCCACCTCTAACCCAACTTTTCCCAGTTCTAACCCAACTTTTCCCAGTTCTAACCCAACTCTTCCCACCTCTAACCCAACTCTTCCCAGTTCTAACCCAACTCTTCCCAGTTCTAACCCAACTCTTCCCACCTCTAACCCAACTCTTCCCACCTCTAACCCAACTCTTCCCACCTCTAACCCAACTCTTCCCAGCTCTCCCCTGGCGTCCACACGAGACCCACCGGTTGAAGCTCTTGAAGCTGGGTGCCTCCGGCTTGGGCTCAGGGTCGGGGATGAGGTGGAGGAGCGTCTCGGCCAGAATGGGGTCGCTGTTAAGTGCTTGTTGCCATGGCGAGTGGTACGAGCGAGGGATGGATGTGATGTTGAAACGCTCCACTGGCACATCCTTCAGGGGACCACCATAACCTGCACCGAGACCAGGGGAGGAGGTGGAGAGGAGGGGGAGGAGGTGGGGGAGATGAGAAGAGGGGGGGGGGGGAGGAGAGGGGTGGAGTTGGAGGAGGTGGGGAGAAATGAGGAGAGGGGTGGAGTTGGAGGAGGTGGGGGAGATGAGGAGGTGGGGAGATGAGAAGGTGGGAGGAGAGGGAAGGAGGTGGACATTTTCAAAACAGTTAATATCCATGTCTGAACAAAAGTACTCTGGTCAAAATTACAGATTTTGCTTGCAAAAGGTGCTTACTCTCTCAAAACACTTAAAACATGCAGCAAAATGAATAGTGAATGAGAGCAAATGAATTGCCCCATTGAGGGACAAAATAAAGTTGAAGTTGAGTTGAAAAGCTAATTTTGCCTTCAAACAACACATCCTGTCATCAAATCACTGTGTGATTTAAATCAATCATTGCACAATGGACAACAAAATGCAAAATAAGCCTTTTCGCTATGTCTGTTCCATTTCTTTCTCATTTTTCTGGTATTGGAAAAAAATGTGAAAAGACCGAATTTACTGAATAAAAAAACATTGTATTAATTTCTCTAAAGCAGTGGTTCCCAAACTTTTAACAGGCATGTACCCCCTGAGACATTATAGATCTTCCCGAGTACCCCCACACCACCAATTGTTAACAACATGTTTTTTAATTATTATTAATATTCATTCGTATCAATTTTGTCACAGACAGATCTCACACACATTAGGCCTACAACACATGTCCAAGGTCTCATTAAAGCTATTGTTAACTTTTCACATACTGATAACAAGTAGGCCTATTGCTTTTCATATATTAACATTGTATATTTTCTTAACTTCTCTGCTGTAAAGTAATAATTAAAAAGGAAGCACATTAACAATAGTTAAGCTAAATTGGAGTAAACCACACAGAATAAGGCCACCTCCACCCACGTCACCAATCAATGTGAGGGATGTGCCTGGATGTTCTTGCATAATGCAGCGATGTTAGGCCAAATTGGGGACAGTTTCAGTCTTCGATAATTTTCAACAAACAGTCTGTAGGCCTACTCTCAAGGCAGACCAACGCTGAGAATTCAGTCTCGCATAATAAATACGTTGCAGCAAATGGCATCAACGTCTTAATAGCTCGGTTTGCCTGGAACGGATAGGCTACTCTGCCCGCAAACTAACCCAGACATCTGTTACTGTCTTCTGACCGAACTCTGATAGTTTTAGTTTGCTATGATAGTGTCTTGACCTGAAAAGCTTATCCCGACAGCAGGTGACAGCAGCTCCTTTGACGTTTCTGTTGTTGCTGCGTGAACCCGTTGCGTTTCAGCCATTTATCCATCGATTGCAATTTTCTTTGTCAAATAGGCTAGTCGTAGTTTACGTGCGACAAATAGCAACATTTATTATGACGCCGAGCTGTAATCAGCGCTGCAACAGGCTGTTGTAAAGCTCTACGTTACCATCTCTGTCTCCACTCTCCAATATTTAGTTAATGCGGAGAAAATAAGTTTTTAATGTGCAGTGCAAATGCGGAAGTTAAGTTACCTCAGTGGGATATAAAAAACGTTTGGAAAGGCATATGATTTTGATATTTTTTCACGTACCCCCTGAAATCGGTCCACGTACCCCTGGGGGTACGCGTACCCCAGTTTGACAACCACTGCTCTAAAGGATGTACAGTAACTGACATGTAAGGCACCTATACAAGACAAATGACATTGAACTACAACTTATAATTTTTCATGGAAACAGACCTACACAACTGAAACAGAAACTACACAAAACTAAGGTGGAGAATGGCGGGATATATGTGACACGAACACACACACACACACACACACACACACATACATGATTTACTGCAAGTATGTTAACTCAGAGCTTGTGAGACTTGTGACTACGTCTGTGTATGAGAGCAAGCAAGTGCGTGTGTATATGAGTGACTGTGTGTGTGTGTGTGAGAGAGAGAGAGAGAGAGAGAGAGAGAGAGAGAGTGTGTGTGTGTGTGTGTGAGTGTGTGTGTGTGTCTGTGTATGTGTGTGATAAAGAGAGCGACAGAGAAAGAGAGAAAGAAAGGAGTGTGTGTGTGTGTGTGTGTGTGTGTGTGTGTGTGTGTGTGTGTGTGTGTGTCTGTGTCTGTGTATGTGTGTGATAAGAATTGGCACACAAACTAAAATCACTAAAATCCAAAAAGGCATGCGGTCCTGACAGCATCAGAACTGAAATGCTAAAATACAGCACCCCCTCATTACAAAAAGCTGTGCTCAAACTTTTCAATCTCGTTCTTAGTTCTGGCTGCTTTCCTGACACCTGGAATCAAGGGATTATTACTCCAATCTATAAAAATGGTAACAAATTGGACCCAAATAACTACAGAGGTATCTGTGTGAACAGTAATCTGGGGAAGTTATTTAATTGTATTTTGAATGACAGGATTCAAACCTTCCTTAACGAACACAATACCCTTAGTAAAAATCAAATTGGATTTCTTAAAAATTGCCGTACAACAGATCACATTTACACCCTGCACACCCTAATCAATAAACATGTAAAAGACAAAAAAAATGGAAAGATATTTGCTTGCTTTGTAGACTTCAAAAAAGCTTTCGACTCGATTTGGCATGATGGATTATACTACCAACTTTTGCAAAATGGTGTAGGGGGTAAAACATTTGATCTAATTAAATCAATGTACTCAAATTGTAAATGCAGTATAAAAATTGGACAAAAACGAACCGACTTTTTCACACAAAATAGAGGAGTGAGGCAGGGCTGTAGTCTGAGTCCAACTTTATTCAATATTTACATCAACGAATTAGCGGTGCAGTTGGAACAGTCTACAGCTCCTGGGCTCAAACTTCAAGAAACGGAGGTCAAATTCCTGCTTTTTGCTGATGACTTGGTGCTTCTGTCGCCCTCACAACAGGGACTGCAACAGCTCCTTGATCTGCTGGAGCAGTACTGTCAGTCATGGGCGCTGACAGTAAATCCAATGAAGACCAAAGTTATGATCTTCCAAAAAAAGCCCAGGTGTCAGGAACACAGATACAGTTTCAGCCTAGGCAGCACCGTCCTAGAGCACACAATGCAGTACCCTTACCTTGGTCTAGTAATTACTGCATCAGGCAGTTTCAGCATGGCAGTGAATGCACTAAAAGAAAAAGCCCGAAGGGCATTCTATGCAATAAAGAGAAAATTCCACAAAATAAACATCCCAATTACAGTTTGGAGCAAAATATTTGACAGCATAATCCTGCCTATTGCGCTATATGGAAGCGAGGTTTGGGGTCCACTCAGCATGCACAACTACACAAAGTGGGACAAGCATCCAATTGAAGCCCTACATGCAGAATTCTGCCGATCAATGCTAAAAGTTCAAACAAAAACACCCAACAATGCATGTAGGGCAGAATTAGGCCGTTTTCCATTGGCATTACCAATTCAGAAAAGAAGCTTGAAATTTTGGATGCACCTGAACAACAGTCCCAAGAACTCCCTCCATTTTGAGGCATTGAAAACCCAAGAAATGAACCCTGAAAAGTGTCCTCTGAGCCAGCTGGTACTGAAGTTAACTAACCCAATAACAACAATTAATAAACACCAAGCTCAGTCCAGCGCTGCTTCCCAAACACCAATCAGAGTCAACAAAATAATGAATCAAGTAAAAGAAGAATATTTAGATCATTGGACAAACCAAATTGCCAACCAAAGTAGAATGAATACCTATCTGATCCTAAACAGAGAATATGAATTGGCAGAGTATCTCATCTCTGTCAGAGATATGAAGCAGAGGCAAGTCCTGACCAAATACAGGCTCAGTGACCACAATCTAGCTATAGAAACAGGCAGGCACAGGAAAACCTGGCTGCCAAAAGAACAAAGGATATGTGGTCACTGTCAGGCAGAGAAGGTTGAGACAGAGGAGCACTTTCTTCTCCACTGCAAAAAATATGAAAATTTAAGACAAACGTTTTTCACAAACTTAAAACAAAGTATACCAAATTTTGAAGACATTTTAGACAACGAAAAACTAGCCATAATTCTTGGTGAAGGGCCCTCTGCTGCCCTGGCCGCACAGTACGTCCTGAAATGTCATAACCTGAGGGACAGTAAACAGTAAGAAAAAACATATGCACAAAAAACATATGTTCTCACACGTGCGCACACACACACAGGCACGCACGCACACACGCACGCACACACGCACACACGCACATACATACACACATTTCCACTACTGTTTATTTTGCACTCATATGTGTATGCATTGCATAATGCACTTATATTTTCTTTTCTTTGTGATATTGATTACTGTAGCTTTGGCAACGCTGTAACAAACAGTCATGCTAATAAAGCACCCTTTGAATTTGAATTTGAATTTGATAAAGAGAGAGAGACAGAGAAAGAGAGAAAGAAAGGAGTGTGTGTGCGTGTGTGTGTGTGTGCGTGCGTGCGTGCGTGCGTGCGTGCGTGCGTGCGTGCGCGTGTGCGCGTGTGTGCGTGTGTGTGCGTGTGTGTGCGTGTGTGTGCGTGTGTGTGCGTGTGTGTGTGTGTGTGTGTTGAACTAGCCTCTGTTCTCCATTTCCTCTGTAGCGATAAACTCAGGAAGGAGATTGTCTGAAGAGACTGTGTGTGTGTTTGTGTGTGTGTGATACGTGACAGAACACCCACATTACATAACTATAGTACACACACACACACACACTCCCGCTCTCTCTCGACAGACCACAGAGGGTGGTCATACTGAACACACACATGCCACATGCTGAACACACACATGCCACATGCTTTATTCTATACTGAACACACAAGTGCCACATGCTTTATTCTATACTGAACACACACATGCACTTTATTCTATACTGATACACACTTACACACACACGTGCACTTTATTCTATACTGATACACACTTACACACACACGTGCACAGTGTTGGGGAGTAACGGAATACTTGTACCGGCGTTACGTATTCAGAATACAAATTATGAGTATCTGTATTCCGTTACAGTTACAACTTAAACAGTTGGTATTTAGAATACAGTTACATTGTTGAAATCAATGGATTACATGAGGATACTTAACTGTTTCGAAGTTTATCCACTCTCTAAATAAATTAAGGCAACTCCATGCATTTCCCGGAAAGAAATCTAGATGAAATTGTTTCCATGTTTAAATCCAAGCCCCGTCGTCTTGCACTAGCCACATATGCACCCGTCAGAACGCAGCCAGCGCGCATTATGGACGCGCCATCGGAGATAACTGACAGCAAATTTGGAGTAGGCTAAAGTAAGTAAGTGTTAGTAACTCCTACTCACCGACCGTGGTTCTTGATGTCTGTTCAAAAGATATTTTCCCAAGTAGGCCAATTAATTGCTTACTTCGGCCAATCGGTTATACAGTAGCCTAGCTATCAATGAACAAAGCCTGGTTACGTGTTGATTTAGACCTAGGATGAAACCCATCTTAATAGGCACTGCATTCATTCTGAGGTTTTCATTCCAACTTAAAATAGCTTATGGGTTATTTATTTGTAAGTAGATCTAGGCTATATTTAATTTTTTTTAATGAATTATGGTGCAGCCTATGAAAGTGTATTATTCTTGCGAGTAGTAGGCCTAGCCTATAGCCTATTTTAACGTGCGGTTTTTGATTGTCATTTAGCGATCACGTTCATTTTTGAGAGCACTGATATAGGTTATGCAGTAGCCTAGGCTATAGTGTTTACATTTCCAGCCTAATTTGCGTCCCACCGGTCATATATCTGCACCCCTCATTTTTACTGAGTTGATGCCACCTAAAATCTCACACACCTTATAATTTCTGGCTATTACGTCCCTGTTCCAACTTGAAGAAGCATCTTCTATTAGGCTACTACTATAACATTTTTATAGTTTTATAGTTGTATCAGGTGACTTGAATTCATATTCTCATACAGTACGTGGGCCGCATTCAGCCATTTGGAACAGAGGAACACACCACAATAGGCCTAAACTGGATTTGATGGGCGCATTCCTACACTTATAAAATGCAATTCAATGCGGAAGTAATCCAAGTATTCAGAATACGTTACTCAGATTGAGTAACGTAACGGAATACGTTACAAATTACTTTTTTGGGCATGTATTTTGTATTCTGTAACGGAATACGTTTTGAAAGTATCCTTCCCAACACTGCACGTGCACTTTATTCTATACTGATAAACACTTACACACACATGTGCACTTTATTCTATACTGATAAACACTTACACACACACGTGCACTTTATTCTATACTGATAAACACTTACACACACACGTGCACTTTATTGCTCTCCCTCATCTCCCCTCTCTCTCAGAGACTGGTCTGACTGCCCGTAGTACAATTTAATTCCTCTATTCTCTCTCTCTCTCTCCCTCTCTTTCTCTTCTCTCTCTATCAGAGTCTGGTACGGCTGCCAATAATACAATTTCATTTCTCAAAGATGGATGCATGATACTGCAGCTTAGGATCTTCTCATTTTTATATTTGATCAATTTAATTACACACATGTCTCCTAAACTCCACTGGGAGAATCAGCTGAGATGAGGCCTTTATTCACCATGATGTACACCAGGAGGAAGAGACAGCTCCACACTATTCACCAGGAGGAGGATACAGCTCCACACTATTCACCATGATGTACACCAGGAGGAGGATACAGCTCCACACTATTCACCATGATGTACTGTACACCAGGAGGAGGAGACAGCTCCACACTATTCACCATGATGTACACCAGGAGGAGGATACAGCTCCACATTATTCACCAGGAGGAGGATACAGCTCCTCACTATTCACCATGATGTACACCAGGAGGAGGAGACAGCTCCACACTATTCACCATGATGTATACAAGGAGGAGGAGACAGCTCCACACTATTCACCATGATGTACACCAGGAGGAGGAGACAGCTCCTCACTATTCACCATGATGTACACCAGGAGGAGGATACAGCTCCTCACCCAGGCACTTGCTGGGATTGTACATACTACAGTAAAACGCCTTCATCATTTAGGGCTAATTATTTACATACTCCAACACATATTGCCGTAATTGGTAGAAATGTGGTCCAATGTGTGTGTGTGTGTGTGTATATATGAGAGAGAGAGAGAGAGAGAGAGAGAGAGAGAGAGAGAGAGAGAGAGAGAGAGAGAGAGAGAGAGAGAGCGAGCGCAAGAGAGAGAGAGAGACTAAGGAGATATTTAACCCACTTTCCCTCCTAGTGGCCAACTACAGTGGGTGCACTCAACGAGAGTAACTTGGACTGAACTTACAGTGTGTGTGTGTGTGTGTGTGTGTGTTTATGTGCGTGTGTGTGTGTGTGTGTGTGTGTGTGTGTGTGTGTGTGTGTGTGTGTGTGTGTGTGTGTGTGTGTGAGAGAGTGTGTGTGTGTGTGAGAGAGTGTGTGCGTGCGTGTGTGTGTGTGTGTGTGTGTGTGTGTGTGTGTGTGTGTGTGTGTGTGTGTGTGTGTGTGTGTGTGTGTGTGTGTGTGTGTGTGTGTGTGTGTGTGTGACAGAGAGGGATGAAAGGAGCAGGCTGCAACTGATGATATCAAAGAGGGTTGCCGTGGCAGCAGGTTAAGACACACACAGGAAATGTTTGACAAGCTTCCTGTGGGACACAGAGCTATTAAACAAATATGCAGGCCACAGAAAGAGAGAGAGAGAGAGAGAGAGAGAGAGAGGGAGAGAGAGAGGCAGAGAGAGAGAGAGGGAGAGAGAGAGGGAGAGAGAGAGAGAGGCAGAGAGAGATGGAGAGAGAGAGATGGAGAAAAAGACAGAGAGATGTGTGTGTGGAGAGAGAGAGAGCAAAGTGCAACTGAGAGATGGAGAGACAAAGGAGAGAGAGATGGAGAGAGATGGAGTGAGAGATAGAGAGAGAGATGGAGAGAGAGATGAGACTGAGGGCCAGATGTACTAACGCTTTTGCA
>NC_085009.1:32225563-32243063 GCF_963854185.1 Sardina pilchardus | reverse complement strand
CTGCTTACCACCTGCAATACAGAGAGAGAGAGAGAGAGAGAGAGAGAGAGAGAGATGGAGTGAGGGGTGGAGGAAAGAGAAAAACAGTGTTGGAGTGGACAGGCTACTGATATAGGGATTACACTACACTAGTTATGTAGGGATTACACTACACTACACTAGTTCTATAGGGATTAGACTACACTACACTAGTTCTGTAGGGATTAGACTACACTACACTACACTAGGTCTGTAGGGATTACACTACACTAGATCTGTAGGGATTACACTACACTACACTAGTTCTGTAGGGATTAGACTACACTACACTAGTTCTGTAGGGATTACACAATACTACACTAGTTCTGTAGGGATTACACTACAATAGTTCTGTAGGGATTAGACTACACTACACTAGTTCTGCAGGGATTACACTACACTAGATCTGTAGGGATTACACTACACTAGTTCTGCAGGGATTACACTACACTAGTTATGTAGGGATTACACTACACTACACTAGTTCTGTAGGGATTAGACTACACTACACTAGGTCTGTAGGGATTACACTACACTAGTTCTGTAGGGATTACACTACACTACACTAGTTCTGTAGGGATTATACTACACTACACTAGGTCTGTAGGGATTACACTACACTAGTTCTGTAGGGATTACATTACACTACACTAGTTCTGTAGGGATTACACTACACTACACTAGTTCTGTAGGGATTACATTACACTAGTCCTTCTGGTTCATTATTTAGATTTACTCACTACACAACTGCAACAATGACACAGAACAGACATGACAGTTTCCTCACTGTGAGGTAACCTGTTCTGTGTGTGTGTGTGTGTGTGTGTGTGTGTGTGTGTGTGTGTGTGTGTGTACGCTATACAACCTCCATCCTACTCTGCAAACACACACACACTCACACACACACATAAACACACTCTTAAACTGGGCTCAGCCAGAGAAACACACAAACTCACACACACTCTCTCTCTCTCTCTCACACACACACACACACACACACAGGTTCAGATGAATGGAGATTCAACAGTTGGGGAAGGTGATATTGTGTGTGTATGTGTGTGTGTGTGTGTGTGTGTGTGTGTGTGTGTTTGTAAATGTGTGCATATGTGTAACAGGTGGCTGTGTGTGTGTGTGTGTGTGTGTGTGTGTGTGTGTGTGTGTGTGTGTGTGTGTTTGTGTGTGTGTGTGTGTGTGTGTGTGTGTGTAAAATGTATTTGTTTGGGTGTGTGTGTGTTTCTGCTGGCCTGCATGTCAGCATGTAGGGAATCCAGTCATGAACTATAAGCTTTTGCTGCCCTCTACTGGTTGAGGAGTGGATGTGCATCTGAAGCCCAGCACCATGGGCAGCCAGCAGGGCGCAGAGGTGGGAAACATTACTGTAACACACACACACACACACACACACACTCACACACGTTCAATAGCACCCCCCCCCACACACACACACACATACGTTCAATAGCTCTCCCCCTCACACACACACACACACACACACACGTTCAATAGCTCCCCCCCTCACACTCAAGCGCTACACATTCACCTTCTGAATACTTCAAACTGCTCTCGGAAATGTTCAACTCCAACCTGATGCACTTTAAATAATACGGTAATAACATGTTCAACTCCAATCCAACCTGATGCACTTTTAAATAATACGGTAATAACATGTTCAACTCCAACCTGATGCACTTTTAAATAATACGGTAATAACACGTTCAACTCCAACCTGATGCACTTTTAAATAATACGGTAATAAAATGTTCAACTCCAACCTGATGCACTTTTAAATAATACGGTAATAACATGTTCAACTCCAAGCTGATGCACTTTTAAATAATACGGTAATAAAAGTAGGAGGATTCTGATCTTACATAAATACAACTGAGAATATCAAATACTTCCCAGAACAATATCTGTGAGGTGATGTAATGTCACAACTAATGTAGACACATGCAACTGGTCTGAATAAAATGTCACACACACACACACACACACGGGTAATGCTATGGTGGACATTCAGAGCGGCCCAGATGGCTTGGGCTTTAAGAGCAGTAAGTGTGTGTGTGTGTGTGTGTGTGTGTGATAGAGACAGATGTTTGCTGTGCCTGTGCGTACGCTGTCTGAAGCCTCCCACCCAGATTAGTGTGACTCCAACATGGACATCGCTCATCTGTGGCCTCTACGTGTGTGTGTGTGTGTGTGTGTGTGTGTGTGTGTGTGTTCATCGCTCATCTCTGGCCTCTGTGCTAAAAATATGAGAGTGACCTCGTACTGCAGGGCCACGTTACCATGACGCCAGCGCTGCTTTGCCACGGAGACGCACCGCACCGGGTCACAGGGCAAAGGTCACTGGGCAGTGTGGTGCAATGCACTCTGGGAGCTGCTAAGCGACGGGGCAGGAGCTGACTCACTGGTTTGGGGGACTCACTGGCGATGATGTTCCTGTGGCCATCTCAGTGTCAGTGCTCCTATATCCGTCTGTGTGCATCACCGGCTGGACTTAAATATAGACGCAGAAACTTTCTGACAAAATCACCTTTGTCGGTGTCAGTTTCAGGCAGAGGAAATGGGTTTAGGTGAAGAGTAAAGTTATAGAGCCATCCTGGGAGGTACAGACGTAAAACAGAATAACGACCTAATCACAATGAGGGATACACACACTATCCAGCAGTGTAACCCAAACTAATCCAAACCATCACACTACCCTCGCCCATACTAATCCTAATTAGGGTGAGAATGGCCCACCCCAAACCCCACCCTAACAACTCTATTTAGTAGGACAGTACTATCAAAGATCCTTGATTAATAACAAGATTGAGCAAAGCAATTTGTTTCCATGGGAACAAACCATGGCAGTTCCTGTCTGCATCAGTAAGTGTCACCTAAATAAACCTTTTCTCTTATCAAGCAATAAGAACTGGTCAACATAATTGAGTGTGCAGTATTACTATCTATAATCTTGAATGACACTAAATCACTCTTTTGGATGTGGCATTTATAAGTAAATTACTCTGTGAACCGAGCTAGCTAGCCAGCTTAAAGGTGTTTGGCAGCAGCTATGCTATGGCAATATAGCTACAGTATGTGGTAACTAGTGGCTAACAGTTAAGCGACTTTGCTTAAACTTAATATACTGCAAGCTGACTTGAGTTTAAGACATCCACTATAACTAATGTCAGTAATAACACTTCTTTGCTAGCTTGCTCACTAGCAACCGGATAGTAACGGGCAGGGTCATCCCTATGTTCCCCGTTTTCCGCCAAAAGGCTCCTATATTCCCCGGTTGCAATACATACCGGGGAACATAGGACCCCTTTTGGGAAAAGGAATTTGTGAATTTCAAAAAAGGGTCCTATGTTCCCCAGTCCCATACAAAGAGGGGAACATAGGACCCAGGGAACATAGGTAACTGGCAGCTTCAATGAATAATAATGATATAATGTTATCGTTTTCCATATCCGTTCCAAGTCTCTATTAACATTAGTGCAGTGAGGGCTTACTCATACACGTACGGCATAAAGGGGGATGTCCAACATGTGCTCTTCTCGCTCGGCTTCAACTCTCTCTGGTAATAGTAGTATAGTTGTAGTCATAGTAACAGTAGTAATACTCATCCTGGACATTTCTATCCTACTTTGATGTCTGACCTCTTGGGAATTAGAAGAGGAGCAGCCTGATCTACTAATGCAAATACAGATGGACAAACCCTGTCAAATAAAGGCAGACCACTCATACAGACAAGTCCAGAAATAAACAAGTCAAACCCTCACTGAATAGTTGAAGCCCTACGTCATAGAGGTGTGTGTGTGTGTGTGTGTGTGTGTGTGTGTGTGTGTGTGTGTGTGTGTGTGTGTGTGTGTGTGTGTGTGTGTGTGTGCCACCTTGAGGAGTGACGTGGTGGGGCAGCAGCAGCCCTCTCTTCTCAGACTGCAGCTTGGGATCTGTCTTGGGGAGGAGTGTGTGTGTGTGTGTGTGTGTGTGTGCGTGTGTGTATGAGGGGGTTAAATCTGTCCTCTTTAAGGAACAGGTGTGTAAGGGGGCCAGAGCTGCATGCTCTCCTCAGGTCATGGGATGCCAGATCACATTTCTCCAAATTTAGCCACGTCCTGCCACACACACACACACACACACACACACACACACTCTCTCCACGTCCTGCCACAGCCTCCTCCCCAGCATGCCCGCCGACTGTCCCCTGGGTTGCCGAGCGACCGCGGGCCTAACCCCAAAGATAGGTCTTATCGCCACCACGCCTGACTCAGGCAGGAAGAGTCCCATACTCCAAAAGTCATTACTGGGAGAGAAGAGTTCTTCACAGGTTCTGGAGTTCTTACCTTTGTTCTAGAAGTTCTTTCGGATTTTATGGTGATACTCTGAGGTCAGCCATAAGTAGGTTAGAATCCTCTCCGTGGCATGTGCTCAGTGTTGGGGAGTAACGCATTACATGTAATTGAGTTACGTAATTTAATTACAAAATAAATGTAACAGTAATATATTACAGTTACTGTAGAAAAAAATGTAATTCAATTACAGGTACTTTTGAAATTTTTCAAAATTACAATTTGAATTACATATCAATATTGTCAGCAAAACTTTGCAAAAAATATTGTATGTAAAAAGAACTGTTTCCCTCCACAGCCATAGTTTGATACGGGACCTTCTGATAGGCTCTATCACGTCTACAGCGCCATCATCGTAGGCCTACATGCCTGCCTGTAAACGTGTTATGATTATCATTATATTATCTTCACAAAAAATGTGATGCTAATTCATGTATTGAATGCCCTTGCTGCCTTGTGCGCTTGTACAGAACTGCTCGGCAGCCTGTAGACCAAGGCCGAAATCTTCGCATGGATTTGGGGACTATATATATCATTCAAAAATCGGAAAAGTAATCAAAAAGTAATCAAAAGTAATTAGTTACGTTACTCAGAAAAAGTAATTCAAATAGTTACACTACTATTACATTTTAAACAGAGTAACTTGTAACTGTAACACATTACATTTCTAAAGTAACCTTCCCAACACTGCATGTGCTATATTTTATAGGTGGGCAGCTAGGCGCTAAAATTAGCTGTGCTAGCGCACATCAGCAGCTGCTGTCAGGATGTCACTGTAGTCGGGTCAATCACAGAGCCTCGCTGAGCCTCAGTTAGCTAGCATGCTAACCACAGGTTCACTGTGGTCGGGTCAATCACAGAGCCTCACTGAGACTCAGTTAGCTAGCATGCTAACCACAGGTTCACTGTGGTCGGGTCAATCACAGAGCCTCACTGAGACTCAGTTAGCTAGCATGCTAACCACAGGATCACTGTTTGTTAAGCCTAACATGAGATATCAGAGGTGACTATGCTGTGTTTGTGCAAACAAACACACAACTTATGCGACCAGCTGTGACCACCAAGTGTAAGTATTACCATTCGCTAGTTAGATTGGCAGCCTATCTGACTCTGCCCACTCACCAAAGAATGAGAGTTGGGTATTTGTTTTACTGGGCAAAAACTGCTTCTATTGGTGATAAGCTAACTGAAGAATCACCTAAAAGCCAACACGTATTGTATGAACTACAAACACATAAAAACACTTACTTAGAGAAGAGACAATTTGTTCTCGAACTAGCCAAGGAAACGTAATTAAAAAGGCCAAAGCTAAAGCAGAGGGCTATGGGCGGCAAGAAGAACAAGTTCAACAGGATGGAGAAAAAGTGAGGGATTTACAGAATGGAGAAAAAGTGAGAGATTTGCAGAATGGAGAAAAAGTGAGAGATTAACAGAAGCAAAGAGGATGAGAAGAGCAACTCATAGAGATGTGAGCACATGCAGAACAGAGGAACTGAGGCACAGAGGAACCGAAACCAACTGAAGAACATGCAGAACAGAGTAACTGAGGCACAGAGGAACCGAAACCAACTGAAGAACATGCAGAACAGAGGAACTGAGGCACAGAGGAACCGAAACCAACTGAAGAACATGCAGAACAGAGTAACTGAGGCACAGAGGAACCGAAACCAACTGAAGAACATGCAGAACAGAGGAACTGAGGCACAGAGGAACCGAAACCAACTGAAGAACATGCAGAACAGAGGAACTGAGGCACAGAGGAACCGAAACCAACTGAAGAACATGCAGAACAGAGGAACTGAGGCACAGAGGAACCGAAACCAACTGAAGAACATGCAGAACAGAGGAACTGAGGCACAGAGGAACCGAAACCAACTGAAGAACATGCAGAACAGAGTAACTGAGGCACAGAGGAACCGAAACCAACTGAAGAACAGAAATCATTTTAATGGCACAGTGGAGGGAACCTCAGGAGAGGGAGAAGGAAAAGAAAAAGTGCACAACAACAAACAGAAACAGAACAGAAACAGAAACACACTCAAGGATTAAATAAATAAAAATAAAGCACAAGGGAAGAAGGTGAAAAGAAGAAATTAAGAGAACAGGTAGTTGTGACTGCCGCCCTTGGGCCAAGCAAGTGCTACTGACTCTACTGCCGTGAACTTAGTCACATTTCATCACCTTGGCATTGACTGCCAAAAAGCATTTCACAATTACACAAAATCAACAGTGACAAAATATAGAAAAACAAAAACAAAGGTGGTAAAGTAAGGGTCTGTTGGATGGTGTACGGCTAACCCTTGACATGAGCTAGTGGACACACACACCCACACACTCTCCCCGTCTCATGCTTCACACACACAGTGAACCAAAACAGGGTGTGTTATCTTACCCAGAAACCTCAGCCATGACACAAACTTCCACATTCATGCCAATGGATCCCTCCTGACTAGGACTGTTTTTACAAAAGGTAACATGTCACCCATTTACAGACATATGCTCTGCAACGCGCAATTGAATTTGGTGAAATGAGCCTCATCTCTTGTGATTCCCTCTCCTCGTCATGATCCCAGTCGAGAGTTTGTGTGGTCAGGAATTGCAAGACATACATACAATATTAACACATGTACAGTAGACACGCGTCATCTACATACATAATTAGAAATGGACTGGTGACTGTACAAACGAATCTGTCCCTTTATGCATGACTTGAGTCACTAAACATCCCCCACAAACGAACCTGTCCCTATGCGTGATGTGACTGTACAAACAAACTTGTCCCTTTAATGCGTGATTTGAGTCAATAAACATCCCTCACAAACTCCTTCTCTGCTCTCTAGACCTGGTCACACACACACTCGTCCCACCTCACAATGTCTGCATAAAAATGATAAATATCAGCTGTCTTTGTGCTACATCTGTGATATGTCACAGTGTGTGTTGGTGTCCTAAGACCCTTGACACAGGGTTTGTCAGTTTCTCAGTTGGAAGAATGAGGTGGAAATCTGACAACGCCTCAGGCTCCTGATATCTCTTAGATGTGAACTTATCCTCTTCCCCTTTACTGTAAAACTTTCTCAAACTCCTTCACGTCTCTCAGCGCTGTGTGTCCCTCTCAGTGACCCTTCTTTGCTGTTCCTGTCCTATCACACCCTCAGGACTAACTCTGCCTCCCACGCCACTTCAAGAATATAAAACTCTCCACTTACTGATCATCAATGTACAATTTATCATCAAGTGGGTATCAAATTACAGTCGATATACTCAACATATAAAAAATAATGCTCTACTACAGAAATATTTTCACTGAACTAGAATTTGGCTTTAAAGCACTTGGGCTAGTTCTGATTGTCATCTTGTAGATGGAGTGAGTTTGTAAGAACGGACTTCTCTCAACTCACAAATAACTCACATATAAAATCTGCTGACTTAGCAACAGACTAGGACTTGATTAGGGAGTGAGTCCTCTAGCCCCTGAGCAACAGCAAGATCAGGTAGTGCACTTCATCACTCCTCTGCATACTATCCTCTCATTCTCAGTGCAAACTGCTGAGTACAGACCATCACTCCTATCTAATGCCCCACACCAGTAACCAGTAACTAATAGTGTTCACTATCTCTCCTATCACTCTGCAGTGCACACTATGAAGTACAGACTATCACTCCGCAGTGCACACTATGAAGTACAGACTATCACTCCGCAGTGCACACTATGAAGTAGAGACTATCACTCTGCAGTGCACACTATGAAGTAGAGACTATCACTCTGCAGTGCACACTATGAAGTACAGACTATCACTCCGCAGCGCACACTATGAAGTAGAGACTATCACTCTGCAGCGCACACTATGAAGTAGAGACTATCACTCTGCAGTGCACACTATGAAGTAGAGACTATCACTCTGCAGTGCACACTATGAAGTACAGACTATCACTCTGCAGTGCACACTATGAAGTACAGACTATCACTCCGCAGTGCACACTATGAAGTACAGACTATCCCTCTGCAGTGCACACTTATTTCTCTGCAGTGCACACTATGAAGTACAGACTATCCCTCTGCAGTGCACACTATGAAGTACAGACTATCCCTCTGCAGTGCACACTTATTACTCTGCAGTGCACACTATGAAGTACAGACTATCACTCCGCAGTGCACACTATGAAGTACAGACTATCCCTCCGCAGTGCACACTATGTGCCCCCCCCCCCCCCCCCCCCTCATTCCTTGTCCCCTGCGCTCGGCTTCCACACCTGAGCTGCGCTCTTTTTGGCGGCGAACTTGGGCTTTGGTGCCGCCGCGGCGCCGCTGCCAGCCGCCCGCGAGTCCGGCCTGGCGCTCACGCTGGGCACGGCGGAGACGGTGTAGGTGCTGGGCACGGTGTAGGTGCTGGGTGGCGCGGGCTGGTACGCGGGTGACGGGGGGGCGGGAGCGGGCACGTGTGCAGGGGCGTGAGGCTGCTGTGGCGGCGTCGAGCCATAGGGGGCGCCGTGGGCATGCTGGTAGGCCTCGGGGGCAGCCTGCTGCGGGTGAGGGGCGTAGGGGGCAGCGGGCGCAGCGGGCGGGGACTGCGGATAGGCCGCCGTGGGGGGCATGGGGGCGTACGGCTGCCCGTACGGCTGCTGCTGATAGGCTGGCTGCTGCTGCTGGTAGGCGGGCTGCTGCATCATGTGAGGTTGCTGGTAAGCGCCGTGATTGGCTGGGGGGTAGTGCCCGTCATGCATGGTGGGGGCCCCATACGGCTGCTGGGGCATGAAGCCGTACCCGGGGGGCATCTGCTCGTACCCCGGGGGCATCTGCTCGTACTGCTGCTGTGCCTGTGCCTGTGCCTGTGCCTGTGCCTGTGCCTGTGCTGCTGCCGCCTGTGCCGCCTGTGCCGCAGCTGCCTCCTCGCTGGCCTTCTGCTTGGCGGCGAAGGCCTCGGCGGCGGGGCCGTAGGTGAACAGCGAGGCGTCCAGCTGGTAGGGCTGGTGCTTCATCACGTCCAGCACGTGCAGCGGTTTGGGCGCCGGCTTCTGCTTCTCCTTGCCATCCTTGCCACCCTTGCCAGCCTTGCCACCCTTGGGGGTGGGGCCGGAGGAAGGGGGCGGCTGCTTGATGGCGCCAGGCGGGTACATGGGCGACAGCAGCGGGTTGTAGGCTTTGGGCGGCGGCGCGCGCACGTTGGGCGAGTACTTCCACTCCACCTCCACAGGGGGCGGCGCGGAGCTCGGGGAAGGTGGGCGCGCCGGCCTGTGGGCCTCCACGGTGGCCGAGTCCACCACGTACTTCTCCATGCGCGTCTGCCGCTTGGCGAACAGCTCGGCGCCCTTGCCACGCAGAGCGGGCATCTCGAAGGCGGAGCCCATGCCAGCGTGAGGGGGAGGGGGAGGGCTCTCTTCGCGGGGGGGGGGCGGGGGGGGAAGCGGGGGCAGGCGGTAGGAACTCATCCTCTGCGGGGGGGAAGGGGGGGAAGGGGGGGTGGCCTGGATCTGCGCTTGCCCCCACTGCCTGACGGGCTGCTGCTGCTGCTGCTGCTGGGGGAGGGGCTCGTGGTTCTCGGTGGGGGGTGTTGCGGGGGGGCCCTGATGTGGCTGCTGGGGGTGCTGGTGATTTTGGGGTGCCCAGTTGTGAGTGGGTGCGGGTGCGGGTGCTGGGGGGCTCCACTGGGAGGTGGGGGCCGGCGGCGGTTGTGTGTGGGGGGGGGGCGCCCAGGCGGACTGTACCTGGCTCTGATCCTGCCCCCACGGGGCAACTGGAGGCTGCTGCTGCTGCTGGTGCTGCTGCAGGGCTGGCTGGGGGGGGTGCTGGGGGGGTTGCTGGGGGGGTTGCTGGGCCCAGGGTGGTTGCGGCTGGTTCTGTGCTGGGGGGGGCGCCTGCCAGGCGGCCATGTGTGGCTGAGGGCTCTGCTGCATCTGCTGCATCTGCTGGGGGGGTGCGGGGGCCGGAGGGGGGGCCGGAGGGAGTGCGGGGGCCGGCTGGGCCCAGGGGGGCTGGGGACCCTGCATGGGGCTCTGCGGCTGCGGCTGCTGCTGCTGGGCCCACGGAGCGCCCCCTGCTGGCTGAGGCGGGGTCTGCGGCTGCTGCTGCTGCTGGGTCCAGGGGGGCTGGGCCTCGGGGGGGCTCTGGGACGGGGGCCAGCCGCCTGCTGCTGCTGCAGCCTGGGGGGGCACCTGAGCGGGGGTGACCCAGGGGGGCTGCTGGGGGGCGTTGCCCTGCTGCTGGGGGGGTGGTGGCTGGGCCCAGGGCGGGTGCGGCTGGTTCTGGTTCTGGTTCTGGGGAGCGGCCCACTGGGCCTGGGCCTGCTGCTGGGGAGGAGGCTGGGGCTGGGGCTGGGTCCAGGTGGGCTGGGCGGGGGGGGACGGGGTGGGGTTCGGTGCCCAGGTGGTGGCAGGAGTGGGCTGGGGGGGCGCCGGGGTCACCCACGGGGGCTGTGCCTGCGGAGGGCTCTGCATGGGCGCCTGAGGCTGTGCTGGGGGCGCCTGGGGCTGGGACACCCAGGCTGGCTGGGCCTGTGTCTGAGCAGGCATCTGGGAGGGCACCTCGGGGGCCTGCAGCGGAGCTTGGGCTGCCCAGGGGGCCTGCGGCTGGACGGGGGCCTGGGCCGAGGCTTCGGCAGGACCCCACCCGCTCACGGGTGGCTGCTGAGGTGCCTGAGTGGGGGCCCAGGCATCGGTGGGGGGCTCTGGGGGGGCCACAGCCTGGGGGGTGCTGCTGGTGGGAGGGGGGTTCTGCTGGCTCTCTTCCCAGGGTTCCGGCTGCGGACCCGGCTGGACTTGCGGTTCCGGCTGAGTCCACTCTGCTGCTGTGGCCTGCTGCTCCTCTGGGGAGGGGGGCTGGGGTGGGGGCATCATGCCGTCATGGTGGGCGGTGGGCTCCATGCCCGGGCCGGGGGCGCCGTCTGCAGGCTCGGCGTGCAGGGGCATCTCCTGCTGGGGCAGGTTTGGGTCGGGCTGCGGGGACCAGGGCGGGGAGTTGGGGTTGATGTGGGGCTTGGGGGCCACGGGCGGAGGGACCTTCTGCTTCACGCGCGGAGCCTGCAGGAAGTTACAGGCCTCAGCGCCCAGGCTCAGGTAATCCTCCTCGGGCCCAGAGTCGAAACCCGGCCGGCGGTCACCGCGATTCAGCAGGTTGAGCAGCTCAGGGTTGGGTGACACCTGAAGATGAGAAAAGATAAGATAAGATAAGATACGATATGATATATGACATGATATCATTTAGATACAATACGATACGATACGATATGATACGATAAGATATGATTTGACATGTTATGATTAAGATACGATACGATACCATACGATACCATACGATACCATACGATACCATACGATACGATACCATACGATACCATACGATACGATATGATATGATTAAGATTAGATAAGATATGATACGATATGATATGATATGATATGATATGATATGATTAAGATTAGATAAGATACGATACGATACGATACGATAATATTAAGATTAGATGAGAAAAGATAAGATATGATACGATACGAAATGACATGGTATGATTTAGATACGATACGATATGACATGATATGATTAAGATTAGATACAATACGATACGATAATATTATGATTAGATGAGAAAAGATAAGATATGATATGATACGATATGACATGGTATGATTTAGATTACATACGATATGATACGATAATATTGAGATTAGATAAGCTACGACAAGACACGACACGATACAATAATATTAAGATTAGGTAAAATACGATACGATATGAAAAGATAGGGTAAGACAAGATAAGAGATAAGATAAGACACGATATGATACGATACAATTAATTTTAAGATTAGATAAGATACGATACGATAAGATATGACACGATATATAGTGGTTGGCACTTGTGGCTTTTTTTTGTGAATTCAATGGCAATTTGAAATAAAAATAGCTTCACAATAAACAACGCTCCGTCTTCTTTCGCATCGAAAGTGTGGGTGTATTTCGGTTTTCAACAAAAAGCGATTAGTAGGGACCTTGACATGTGTGTTGAACCTAGTTATTTTCCTTTTTTTGTAATAATATGGGAGACATGAATAGCAATATATCGCCGAATCGAATCGCAATACGTGCATACTTGTTGTATCGCAATATGTTAAGAATCACAATAATATCGTATTGTGGCCCAAATATCGCAATAGTAATCATTTTTGACAATTCCCACCCCTATAAGATATGATAAGATATGATAAGATTACTTTATTTAAACACTGCAGAACTTTAGGTTTTACAATAGCAAGGAAACGAGGTCCGACAAATAAAAAAGAAAAATATAGCAAGATGAAAAAAACAATATTTAAATTGTTTAAATAATAGCGACCTTGGGCTTCTCCTTGAAGGTGAACATGGGTTTCCCCTGCGTGGTCCGGCGCCGTGTGTCCTGCAGGATGCCCGTCTTGATGGCGGGTACGGAGATGCGCTCGTCGCGAGAGGCGATCTGCTCCCCCTGCCCCACCGTCGAGTACCCAGCATGCTCCTGGCTCGCCGTCGAATACCCAGCATGCTCCTGGCTCGCCACGAATGGCCGGGCACTGCGGTTGGCCACGGAGGACTGGCTGTCGCTGCCCTGGATGCTGCCGTTCATGTGCTGCGCGTACTGCTGCTGCTCGTGGTACTGATGCTGCTGCTGCTGCAGCTGCTGATGCTGCTGGTACTGATGCTGATGCTGCTGATGCTGCTGCTGCTGCTGGAGCTCGTACTGCTGCTGCTGGAGCTCGTACTGCTGCTGCTGCTGCTGATACTGTTGCTGCTGCTGGTAGTACTGCTGCTGCTGGTAGTACTGCTGCTCCTGCTGCTCTTGCTGGTACTGCTGGTACTGCTGCTGCTGCTGCTGCTGATGCTGCTGCTGCTGGTGGTGGAGATTGACGTCCATGTAGTTCTGGCTCTCCTGCTGCTGCAGGTAAGTGTGCTCCTCCACCTGCTGTTGGTAGGCCAGGTGTTTCTCCTCCACCTGCTGTTGGTAGGCCAGGTGTTTCTCCTCCACCTGCTGCTGGTAGGCCAGGTGTTTCTCGGCTTCCTGCTTGCTCTCGACGGGCAGGCCCTTCTGCCGCATGTCCTCGTGCTCCGCCACGATCTCGTCCATGCGCTGGCGCCGCTGGGCGAACATCAGCGCCCCCTTGCCCCTCGTGTCCGAGAGCTGGTCCATCTCGGCGTCTCCGCCGCTGCGGTGATCCTCCCGAAGCTTGCGCTCGATCTCGAGCAGCTTGGCGTCTCGTCCGAGCCTCACCACGGGCGCCGCGGCCGCCGCTGCTGCTGCTGCTGCTGCCTCTACGCTGATGCTCCTCTGCACATGTGCGAACGAGCAGCGCTCCAGCACACACTCCCCTCCGCCACCGCCGCCGCTGCTGCTGGTGGTCAAGACGGTGAAGTGGACGGTGTGGTGCTCGTCTGCGTCGTCTTCCTCGTCGTCCTCGTCGTCTTCCTCGTCCTCGTCCTCGTCCTCGCTGTGGTCGTGGTGGTAGTAGAGGTCAGCCTCCTGGTCGGCGGTGCCGTAGCTGACGAGCGTGTACTTGCGGGCGCGCTGGCGGTGCCTCTTGAACATCAACAGCCCCCGGTTGCCGGGGCGACTGGGGTGCGGCTGGGCGGCGGTCAGCAGCAGGGCGATGCGCTTGCAGCGGGACTTGGCCTCCTTCACCTGCTTCTCCGACTGGCTCTCACTACGCCTCAGCCCTGGGGGGGGGGGGGGGGAGAGAGAGTGGGGGGGGGTAGAAGGAGTAGAGAGTGGGGGGGACAATGAGGAGGGGGGGTTGGAGGGAGAGAAGGAGTAGAGAGTGGGGGGGGAAGGATGGAGGGAGGGATGGAGGGGGAGTAGAGAGTGGGGGGGAAGGAGGAGGGGGGGTTGGAGGGAGAGAAGAGGAAACAGAGAGAAGGAGGAAGTGAGGGGGATGTAGGGGGGTAGAGAGTGGGGGGGTAGAGAGTGGTGGGGGGTAGGGGGGTAGGGAAAGACAGTTGGGGGCAGGAGTAGAGAGTGGGGGGTAGGAGTAGAGAGTGGTGGGGGGCAGGAGTAGAGAGTGGGTAGTTAGGGGTAGGAGTAGAGAGGGGTGGGGGGCAGGAGTAGAGAGTGGGGGGTAGGAGTAGAGAGTGGTGGGGGGCAGGAGTAGAGAGTGGGTAGTTAGGGGTAGAGAGTGGGGGGGTTAGGGGTAGAGAGTGGGGGGGTTGAAGTAGAGAGTGGGGGCAGGAGTAGAGGGGGGCAGTAGTAGGGGGGGGTAGGAGTAGGGAGGGAGGGGTGAACAGGAGTAAGACGAAGAAAGAGAAAGAGACAGGAAGAAATACAGTAGGGAAGAAGAGATATTAAAGGTGATTTCACTCAGCAGCTTCGTTCATGGGCATGAAATGTGTGTGTGTGTGTGTGTGTGTGTGTGTGTGTGTGTGTGTGTGTGTATTAATAGCAGAGCTACAACTGAGCTGCTCACAAATCACCCAGTGGGAGCAGACACGGTGCAGAGACATGACATGACGTGACACGACACGCATTCCACAGAAACACTCTCACACACACACACACACACACACACACACACACAAGCTTCTTCTATGCATGCCCCACCCAACTCAAACTCAGGGGGGGATGAAGGCAACCTTTACGCACAAATGAATCTACATTTTAATGGTGCTGTTATAGATGTATTAATCCTGTTAAATGTGAAATAAGGTTAGTGTGAGTGTGTATGACTTAAATGCTGAGTGTTAACTGTTTAGTGTGAAATGTTACGTGTTAAATGTTTACTCTGAAATGTTAGTTGTTAAATGTTTAGTCTGAAATGTCAAATATAAAGTGTTACATGAGGAGTGTGGAATGCTAAATGGTGAGTGTTAAATGTGAAGTGTTAAATGTTGTGTTACATCGTAAGTGTTAAATATTGAGGGCCAAATGTACAAAGAAAGCGCTTAAACAGAGTATTCTGGCCCAGTCGTGGCGCGACTGGCTGGGGCACCTGCACCGCACGCCGGCGACCCGGGTTCGATTCCCGCCCCGTGGTCCTTTCCGGATCCCACCCTACTCTCTCTCCCACTCGTTTCCTGTCACCCTACACTGTCCTATCTTATTAAAGGCATAAAAGCCCAAAAAAATATCTTAAAAAAAAAAAAACAGAGTTTTCTTGAGCACAGAAAGTGAACGCTGTGCTTTGCCATATTGTGTGGAATTTACTAAACTGGTTAATTACCGCCCGCCCCCACCCCCACTACAATGCCCATTGCATGCTCACACCTGATAATAAGATGTCAGAATAGGCCTAGTAGTTCTACTGATCAACTTCATTGTTTTTTTCCTGTTTGGTCACTACATTTATCCTAATCCGTGAACACACACAGCACACAGTGAGGTGAAGCACCCACTAACCCAGAGCAGTGAGCTGCCTGCTACAGTGTTTGTGTGTACAGGTGTTCTAGTTCTGTTAGCGTGTGTGTGTGTGTGTGTGTGTGTGTGTGTGTGTGTGTCCACAGGTGTTCTAGTTGTATGTGTGTGTGTGTGTGTGTGTGTGTGTGTGTGTGTGTGTGTGTACAGGTGTTGTAGTTGTGTGTGACGTTACACATGTTCTGCTTGAGGCTGATGCATTCCAGGCCTGTTGGCTTGTGACCCACATATTACCCTCCAAGCCAAGCAGCGAGCAGCGAATCAACGACCTTCACATTGGCACACACACACACACACACACACACACACACACACACACACACACACACACACACACACACATACACACACATACACACACATACACACACTGCGACAATCGCCAAGCTGTTACTTCAGGCACTCCCAGAACCTCAGTGTTGACCTGTCTGGTCCTTCACATGGCAAAAGGTACTTCTCTCCAACGCACCTGTACTCTACCCCCCAACACACCTGTACTCTACCCCCCAACACACCTGTACTCTACCCCCCAACACACCTGTACTCTACCCCCCCCAATGCACCTGTACTCTACCCCCCCAACACACCTGTACTCTACCCCCCCAACACTACTGTACCTCCCAACTCACCTGTACTGTACCCCCCAACTCACCTGTTCTGTACCCCCAACTCACCTGTACTGTACCCCCCCAACACACCTGCCTTGTACCCCCCCAACACACCTGTACTTTACCCCCAACACACCTGTTCTGTACCCCCAACACACCTGTACTCTACCCCCCAACACACCTGTACTCTACCCCCAACACACCTGTACTCTACCCCCCAACACACCTGTACTCTACCCCCCAACACACCTGTACTCTACCCCCCAACACACCTGTACTCTACCCCCAACACACCTGTACTCTACCCCCCAACACACCTGTACTCTACCCCCCAACTCACCTGTTCTGTACCCCCAACTCACCTGTTCTGTACCCCCCAACACACCTGTATTGTACCCCCCCAACACACCTGTACTCTACCCCCCAACTCACCTGTTCTGTACCCCCAACTCACCTGTACTCTACCCCCCAACTCACCTGTTCTGTACCCCCAACTCACCTGTACTGTACCCCCCAACTCACCTGTACTGTACCCCCAACTCACCTGTACTGTACCCCCCAACTCACCTGTACTGTACCCCCAACTCACCTGTACTGTACCTGTACTGTACCCCCCAACACACCTGCACTGTACCTCCCCCCCCTCGCCTAAATAAAAGGACCAAGATCTTACGCAGGTCAACAGTAGACAAAAGGACCAAGATCTTACGCAGGTCAACAGTAGACAAAAGGACCAAGATCTTACGCAGGTCTGCTGAATAGAACAGCCTGACCAGCTGAAGGTGGTTTGCTGATTGACCAGCTTGTTTGACCACTCTATGATGGTTGACCAGCTAGACCAGCAAAACCCACATACCTTCAGCTGGTTTACCCAGTTTATGATGGTAATTCAGCTGGTTTTGCTTGTCGTACCACCTCAAGCTGGTCATTTCAGTTGGTGTTGCTGGTCTGCATTGCTGGTTTTTACCGGCCATGACAGCTTATGTTGGTCATTCTAGCATTCCAGCATGACCATTGTACACCCACAATGTCAAGCTTGGCAAACTGGTCACCGGCATAACCATCTTACACCAGCTGTATCCCACACAACAGGCTGGTCACACCAGCATGACCAGCTTACTCAGATGGTCACACCAGTGTGTTCATCTGGTGGCCTAACCAGCTACACC
>NC_085009.1:32185563-32215563 GCF_963854185.1 Sardina pilchardus | reverse complement strand
CGGGGGCACTTCCGAGGTCTGCGGGGTTGTTTGTAAATCAACGACTCTCTCGGGCTTACGGGCTTTGGACCAGCAGGTCCTAGTGCTTAAATTCCCCGGCCTCACGCTGTCTGAAGACTAGGGTCCACGATTTAGTGGGGTTTGGGGATTTAGAAGGGCGTTGGAAGGCTACTGTTTCCCTCAAAATTACATCTGTTTGTTTGGTATTTGAATTATTTGTAGTCGATTGATTTGGTTTGGTCTATACGTTATGAGTTCTCAACTTGTGACCGATTCTGTGCAGGCTCCGTCCATAGCTCTTAACACAATGAATAAAGACCATCTATTAGAGGTTGTGCAGAGTTCCGATATTGCGGTAATGTTAATGCAGAGGAGATTGGAGACGACCAAAAGTGCCATCGCTGCTGGTTTGGCGAAACCGCAGATACTCCCAGCGTCGGGAGTCTGAGGGCGTATTCACACCAGGAAGGTCCGTTAGTTCACTTATTTGGTCCGGACCAATTTTTTTTTCTTTTTTTCTTTTTTAGTGCGGTTCATTTTCACACCGTGATTAATTGCAACCGGACCAGAATTTATAAACAAAAGCACATGTGCTAAGGTCGTTCAACCATAGGGAGGGAAAGTGAAAACCAGCGCCCCAAGTGGTTGCGTTCCTATCGAAGAGCAGCTCCAATGTTAAGTCCCATAGACCGACTTTTCAAAAAAATACCACGCAGCTATACCAGCGATCTTATCCACCAAAAATATTTTTCAGTCGGCATACTGTAATAATCTACTAACTGTGAAAATATCAGACTCTATTTCGCCTTATTTAAAAAAACCGTAATTGCTCGTTTCATTTCATAAATGGACTACAACTTCAAGTGACGTGACACCCTTCGACCATGTTACTCACCTAGCATGGTTTGTTTATTAGCCTGTTAGCTAGTTGGTTAGTTAGTAGACAATCACACTTACTGCCAGCTCTTGTGTGAGTAGGAACACAACACAAGTTATCCCAACATAAAGGTAATTACCACATGGTTTACATCGCTCTCTGTTATTACAAAAACATGATAAGCAAGTTAAGCAAATTGCCGTTTTGATCAGTTGGAGATGGAGCGCCCAAACTGTGACGTCAAATGCTACTGTAGCTAGCTACTGTAGTTCGTTATCACCATGTTACAAACAAACTCAAAACAATTAAACTGATCCTAAAAAATAAAGTATGACCACTAGAAGCAATAGAGCTGACCTACATGGATAGCATATTGAAGGCATTTAACTAACTTCCGATCGTGGGCCGAGATATATTTTTTTCTAAAAGAAAATCCCATCCACTCCCGCTAGCCTCTAGGAACGCAACCACCAGGTGGCGATGAGATTACTTTCCCTCCCTATTGGCTGGTAAACGTGTAGGTGGGGTGAAGAATAGGAAGCCAAAGTCAAAGCTGGCCCACGTAAATACTATGTTTGCGTACTGTACTCGTTATTATCCTAGCAATATAGTTTATACAGTTACAGCTTTGCAGAAGCGCTTGAGCGTCAAGACCGTTTGATGCAAGTTTAACAATATCATGCTCGTACTTTTGCAACAACAAAGACGTGCAACAAAACAGCTGAGAAGAGCTCTCATGTGTGTCCAACATGCTAACAGCAGGCCTACGGAAGACGGAACGGGTAGGAGATGCAAAATCAAATTATTGTTGGCAAAAAAACGTTAGCCCACTGCTGCTTACAGCTGTTGTGCGTCACGGAGCTATCCTACATTCCCCATAATGCGCAAAAACTACGGGAGCTCGTCAAATCCAAAAAAGGTAGATTTCTGTAACTGGGTCGGATCGAGGTCGGTCTGCTTTCACACCATAAACGAACCGCACCAGGGTTCGATAGGAACCGCTCCGAGACCACCTCCTCAGCTGGGTCTCGGTCCGCTTGTTTGGTCTGCACTAGAGTTCGAGTGATTGTATTCACACCAGTCAAAAAGGTCCGAACCAAGCAAGAAACGAACTTGAGTTCGTTTTAATCGAACTAAACAAGGCAGGTGTGAATACCCCCTGAGTCACCCCCGCCTGGTTCTAGCTTGTCCTTTGAGGCGCAAAAGGCTCTTCTGGCCTACGAATGTGAGACTGAGCTGGAGCGCTTGCGTCAAATTCGAGTCGTATCGATATCGATTTCATTCTATGCGGAGAAAATTTGGTCCGTCTAAAATGGAGTTTGTGCGGGACTTAATGTTACAATTTGGTCGGTGGCATAGGTCAGCTGAAATTGACAATATGGAGCGATTAATTGTTTCAGACCTTTTGGACCAATTTAAACAGACGTGTCGCTCCCTCAACATGTCGCAACTTTTATAATAGAGCGCGATGTACAGACCGTTCCCCAGGCTGTTGCGCTGGCGTCCGTATTATTTGCGTCCGTATAATTTGGGTGTTCGGCACATTGAGGGGCCAGAGAACATAGTGGCAGATGTTCTCTCAAGTGCCCGATAGTGTGCCGAATGAGTGTGAATGAGTGTGAGTGAATGAGTGTGTGAGTGAATGTGTGTGTGATTTGTGTATGTTTGTGTCTACAGGTTAGTATGCCTTCTCCGTTTGAATACTATTCAGCTACCCGGGTGCTGATGGTGGGTGGACTGGGGAGTCTTTAGTCTGTAGAACTTATGTGTGTACTTTTTGATGTTAATAGATTGTGTCTTTTGATGTTAATTGATTGTGTCTATGTTGTTGTTCAGGAAACTGACTGTTTCCTGTTTAGAAGGGGGAGGGTGTGACGCCCCAGTGGGCGTGGCTTCCTCCCTGCGCTGTGTTCTTGTTTTGTGTCTGTCTGTTCACAGGTGTGCTGATTGGTATGCTGATTAATTGAGTTGCTGATTGCTGATTAGTGGAGATGGTGTACCGGTGCACAGGTCACCTGACCCCTTTATAGGCTGCCTGCTTCCATTCTGTCGGGAGGCACGGGGTAGCAAGCACGAGGCTTTGGGCCTTTTGAACACCTGAGTTGTTTGCCTCCTGAAGGACTTATACTCAGTCGCTACCTTACACCTGTGCTTTGTCTGTTTTTTGTCTGCAACGTTGGTCGCAATAAACTCTGAAGCGCTTGTTCAAAACTACTCCGTGCCTCATCCATGTTATTTCCCTTTGTGGACGTGACAAGGTAGAGTCTCTATCTCATTCTCAGGTTTAAAGGTAGAGTCTCTTATTCTCAGGTTTAAAGGTAAAGTCTCTATCTCATTCTCAGGTTTAAAGGTAAAGTCTCTTATTCTCAGGTTTAAAGGTAAAGTCTCTATCTCATTCTCAGGTTTAAAGGTAAAGTCTCTATCTTATTCTCAGGTTTAAAGGTAAAGTCTCTATCTTATTCTCAGGTTTAAGGTAGAGTCTCTTATTCTCAGGTTTAAAGGTAAAGTCTCTATCTCATTCTCAGGTTTAAAGGTAAAGTCTCTTATTCTCAGGTTTAAAGGTAAAGTCTCTATCTCATTCTCAGGTTTACGACCGGCTCTCAATCAGTGATGACACCTATTGATTAAATTTAGCCGTTTGCTAAAGCGAGGTTGCCATGGCGATTTATGGGGGCAGGTGTGTGTCTCTAGCCCAGCAATGCCCAAGACCCTGACCAACACAGCCCACATACTGGGTCACAAGTTACAGTGGTGCGCGCGCGCGCACACACACACACACACACACACACACACACACACACACACACACACACACACACACACACAGCTACAGTGTCCACATCACTGGAATCCCCACCCCCTCCCTCCAGTGGGACACAGGCTACAGTAAGATATTTACTGGGGCAGGAGTTAATGTAAGATACCCCATAGCAAGATAGTTACCCCTACTGGGGCAGGAGTTAATGTAAGATACCCTCCTGGGGTAGAGGTCATAGCAAGATAGTTACCCCTACTGGGGCAGATACAGCAAGATAGTTACTCCTACTGGGGCAGATACAGTAAGATACCTACTGGGGCAGATGATAAGATAGTTACCCCTACTGAGGCAGATACAGTAATAGAGTTACCCCTACTGAGGCAGATACAGTAATAGAGTTACCCCTACTGGGGCACATACAGTAATAGAGTTACCCCTACTGGGGCAGAAGATAAGATAGTTACCCCTACTGGGGCAGAAGATAAGATAGTTACCCCTACTGAGGCAGATACAGTAATATAGTTACCCCTACTGGGGCAGATACAGCAAGATAGTTACCCCTACTGAGGCATATACAGCAAGATAGTTACCCCTACTGGGGCAGATACAGTAATACAGTATAGTTACCCCTACTGGGGCATATACAGCAAGATAGTTACCCCTACTGGGGCAGATACAGTAATATAGTTACCCCTACTGAGGCAGAAGATACAATAAGTTCTTGAAACACTGATGGAGGGTTCTGAGTTAAAGTATACTTTATGTCCAACACACACACACACACACACACACACACACACACACACACACACACACACACACACGCTTGACAGCAAATTAATTGTGTGTGGGGGGTGTTACTGTAAAATAGCTTGAGTTAGCTACATTTTCACCACTAGATGGCAGTGAACGCACAGATGGGGGATCAAGAGACTCTGATAGGAGGCAGCATCCAAACCAAACACACACAGAGAATGCACACACACACAACCATACTGTACACACACACACACACACACTCACACACACACACAACCATACACACACACACACACACACACACACACACACACACACACAACCACACACACAGAGGAATGGAGGAGAGGAAGAGAGGAGAGGAGGTGAGACAACTGAACACTCCAACATACGTGTAGACACACACACCAACACACGTGTACACAACTGAACACACCAACATACGTGTAAACACACACACCAACACACGTGTACACAACTGAACACAGCAACATACGTGTAGACAACTACCATTTTGGCGTCAAGAGCACCCCTTCTCCTGATAACATCACATGTGTTTCCTGCTAGAGGTTTTAGTGAGTTAGCTGTGTGTGTATGAGATGCCAGCTCTTGCCGTTAGTCAGTAGCCTAGCCCTTCAGTGTGTGTGTGTGTGTGTGTGTGTGTGTGAGATGCCAACCAACTCGTTAGTCGTTAGTCAGTACCCCTAAACCATGTGTCTGTGTATGGGATAATAAACGGTGTGTCTGTGTATGTGATTTTAGATCAGCAGTCTAGCCTACCATGGCTAATAACAGTGTGTGTGTGTGTGTGTGTGTGTGTGTGTGTGTGTGTCAGTGTCTGTGATTTTAGAGTAGTCTAGTCCTCCATGGCTAATAAATGGTGTGTGTGTGTGTGTGTGTGTGTGTGCGTGCGTGCGTGCGTGCGTGCGTGCGTGCGTGCGTGCGTGCGCGTGCTTGTGTGTGTACAGTATGTATAAGTGTGTGCGTGCGTGCGTGCGTGCGTGCGTGCGTGCGTGCGTGCGTGCGTGCGCGTGTGTGTGTGGGCACCACAGACTCACACTGATCCTGCTCAGGGCTGCACACACACAGTTTATTCCCCTTCACTGATGCTGTGCAGTATAGCTGTCCGAGAGGACCACACGGCCCTATATGGAGCAACACTGTGTGTGTGTGTGTGTGTGTGTGTGTGTGTGTGTGTGTGTGTACAGTATGTATAACTCTGTGTGTGTGTGTGTGTGTGTGTGTGTGTGTGTACAGTATGTGTGTACGTACAGTATGTGTGTGCATATGCATACGTGTGTGTGTGTGTGTGTGTGTGTGTGTCATTCCTCACCTTCTCACACACAGTCAGACAGAGAAACTCACAGCACTTCCCAAAAAGGAGGGGAAAGCTTTTAGAATACTCACATGCATACACACACGCACGCACAGCTAAAGCGACACACACACACTCTCTCTTTCCCTCTCTATCTCTCTCTCTCTCTCTCACACACACGCACGCACAGCTAAAGCGACACACACACGCTCTCTCTCTCTCTCTCTCTCTCACACACACACACACACACACACACACACACACACACAGCTGAAGCGACACACACATCTGATGCTTCTGAAAGATCATTCCGAAAGGCCGTGGTGAAGAGCAGGCTGATGAGTCAGTGGTGTGTGTGAGGGTTCTAAAGCACTACCCTACTGATGCGCACACACACACACACACACACACACACACACACACACACACATCGAGGACAGGGGCTTTGGCAAGTGGAGTTGATTTGAAACAGTGCAACACAAGAACAGAGACATATACCAATGTACCAATGCAACAGGTCCAATACACAACTATTCCCCTAGCTCTCTCACACACACACACACACACACACACACACACACACACACACACACACACACACACACACACACACACACACACACACACACACACACAAGAACAGAGACATATACCAATGTACCAATGCAACAGGTCCAATACACAACTATTCCCCTAGCTCTCTCTCACACACACACACACACACACACACACACACACACACACACACACACACACACACACACACAAGAACAGAGACGTATACCAATGTACCAATACAACAGGTCCAATACACAACTATTCACCTAGCTCTCTCACACACACACACACACACACACACACACACACACACACAAGAACAGAGACATATAGCAATGTACCAATGCAACAGGTCCAATACACAACTATTCCCCTAGCTCTCGCTCTCACACACACACACACACACACACACACACACACACACACACAAGAACAGAGACATAGCAATATACCAATACAACAGGTCCAATACACAACTATTCACCTAGCTCTCTCACACACACACACACACACACACACACACACACACACACACACACACACACACACAAGAGCAGAGACATATAGCAATGTACCAATGCAACAGGTCCAATACACAACTATTCCCCTAGCTCTCTCACACACACACACACACACACACACGCACAAGAACAGAGACATATAGCAATGTACCAATGCAACAGGTCCAATACACAACTATTCCCCATAGCTCTCGCTCTCACACACACACACACACACACACACACACACACACACACAAGAACAGAGACATAGCAATGTACTAATACAACAGGTCCAATACACAACTATTCACCTAGCTCTCTCACACACACACACACACACACACACACACAAGAACAGAGACATATAGCAATGTACCAATGAAACAGGTCCAATACACAACTATTCCCCTAGCTCTCTCTCTCTCTCTCTCACACACACACACACACACACACACACACATTGGGTATGTACATATATAGCAAGACCAGTATGTGGGCAGGTACCATGCACACATTGGAGGGGGGGGGGGGCAATACAAGACACATGTACTAATGACAGCAAAGGTGTTTCACTCTTCACCTATCTCTATCACACACATACAGTACACAAGCACACACACACACACCGGAAGGGGGGGGGGGGGGGTGCTGGCTGTCTGCCTCTCTGAGTTTCCATGGTAACGCCCCCCCTGCCCCTCTAAAATTCGAGGCGGTTATGACTTCATCCTCTCTGTACTCAATCCAGGTCTCCGAAACGTCTCAGGCATACCCCCTGCCTTATAAGGACAATAGGCTCCTCAGCACACACACACACACACACACACACACACACACAGAGAAGCCTAACTCACGCCTCTCATTCCTGAGCACAGCACACAGGAAACACACACACATACACACACACACACACATGTGCACAAACTCACTTGCAGCTCTCTCACACACAAAAATGCAAGCATACTGTAGCTGACACAGTTGAACATTTGTATGCTTTGGTTATACAGTGTACTGTAAGCATGACACATACCTTTTGTGTGTGTAGGGGTATGTGTGTGTGAGAGAGAAAACATGTGTGTGTGTGTGCATGCGTGCGTGCGTGCGTGCGTGTGTGTGTGTGTGTGTGTGTGTACTCCAGCTGTTCCAGGCAGATGTGGGTAAATATTTGTCAGGGTGTGTGTGAATGACGTTCCAGACTGACCCCAGCAGCAGCACACGCCCTGCTGGTAACACCCACAGATCTAACCCAGTGTGTGTGTGTGTGTGTGTGTGTGTGTGTGTGTGTGTGTGTGTGTGTGTGTGTGTGTGTGTGTGTGTGTGTGTGTGTGTGTGTGTGTGTGTGTGTGTGTGTGTGTGTGTGTGTGTGTGTGTGTGTGTGTGTGTGTGTGTGTGTGTGTGTGTGTGTGTGTGTGTGTGTGTGTGTGTGTGTGTGTGTGTGTGTGTGTGTGTGTGTGTGTGTGTGTGTGTGTGTGTGTGTGTGTGTGTGTGTGTGTGTGTGTGTGTGTGTGTGTGTGTGTGTGCGCGCGTGCGCGCGTGCGCGTGTCTGTGTCTGTGTCTGTGTCTGTGTCTGTGTCTGTGTCTGTGTCTGTGTCTGTGTCTGTGTCTGTGTCTGTGTCTGTGTCTGTGTCTGTGTCTGTGTCTGCGTGTGTGCGTGTGTGCGTGTGTGCGTGTGTGCGTGTGTGTGTGTGTGTGTGCGTGTGTGTGCGTGTATGTGTGCGGGCGGAGGAGGAGGCCCATCCAGCACCTCTACTGCCCCCTGCTGTTGGAGTCAGCTCATCCAGCTCAACACTCAAATCCAGCTCAACACTCACATCCAGCTCAACACTCACATCCAGCTCAACACTCACATCCAGCTCAACACTGCATCCAGCTCAACACTGCATCCAGCTCAACACTGCATCCAGCTCAACACTGCATCCAGCTCAACACTGCATCCAGCTCAACACTCACATCCAGCTCAACACTGCAATCGGCTCTAATTATAGACATACCTGTAAACAACCCTCCCTCTCTCTCTCTCTTGCTCTCCCTCTCTGTCTCTCTCTCTCTCTCCCTCTCCGTCTCTGTCTCTCCCTCTCTCTCTCGCTCTTTCTCTCACACAAACAAACACACACACACACACACACACACACACACACACACACACACAGACACTCAGGGGCAGATTTATGTACATTTGTGAATGCAGCATTGTCAGCAGCATGGCCAAACTGCAGAGAGTTCAGACTGTCAGTCATAATAGCTGCTGCTCATCAGATCACAGCGCATTTCTCCAGCCTAGCGTATTCTGCTCACAAGTGAACACCTTGATCACAATCACAAGCGCAGTTGAACAGAGTCAGCTGATAACAACATTACAGTAAAAAGAAGCAAAAGTGTAGTGATCATGAATATTGCAATTCAGAACAAGAAGATGTCAACAGAGAGAGATCATGCAGAGAAATATTCTACTCCACTTAAAAATGTATAATAATAACTATGCACATGTACAGTACATAGCCCAATAGCCAAATAAAGGAGGTAGGAAAGTTGAACTTGATGACGTGAAAGTGAAAGTTAGACAATAGAAAGGCCAGTGAACGTTAAGGTTGCTTCTGACAGAAATTAGATTAGAATAGATTAGATTAGGTTAGATTGAATTAGATTAGATTCAACGTTGTCATTGTGCAGAGTACAAGTACAGAGACAACAACATGCAGTTAGCGTCTGACCAGAAGTGCACAAGTGCAGGAAAGTGCCATGAGGTGTACACATATAGACAGATGATGCAGTATATACCATGAGATGTACACATATAGACACTACAGGTGATGCAGTATACACTACAGGTGATGCAGTATACACTACAGGTGATGCAGTATACACTACAGGTGATGCAGTATAGACCATGAGATGTACACATATAGACACTACAGGTGATGCAGTATACACTACAGGTGATGCAGTATACACTACAGGTGATGCAGTATACACTACAGGTGATGCAGTATAGACCATGAGGTGTACACATATAGACAGATGATGCAGTATAGACCATGAGATGTACACATATAGACAGATGATGCAGTATAGACCATGAGGTGTACACATATAGACAGGTGATGCAGTATATACCATGAGGTGTACACATATAGACACTACAGGTGATGCAGTATAGACCATGAGGTGTACACATATAGACAGGTGGTGCAGTATAGACCATGAGGTGTACACATATAGACAGTACAGGTGGTGCAGTATAGACCATGAGGTGTACACATATAGACAGATGATGCAGTATAGACCATGAGGTGTACACATATAGACAGATGATGCAGTATAGACCATGAGGTGTACACATATAGACAGGTGATGCAGTATATACCATGAGGTGTACACATATAGACACTACAGGTGATGCAGTATAGACCATGAGGTGTACACATATAGACAGGTGGTGCAGTATAGACCATGAGGTGTACACATATAGACAGTACAGGTGGTGCAGTATAGACCATGAGGTGTACACATATAGACAGATGATGCAGTATAGACCATGAGGTGTACACATATAGACAGATGATGCAGTATAGATCATGAGGTGTACACATATAGACACTACAGGTGATGCATGAGATGTACACATATAGACACTACAGGTGGTGCAGTATAGACCATGAGGTGTACACATATAGACAGATGATGCAGTATATACCATGAGGTGTACACATATAGACACTACAGGTGATGCATGAGATGTACACATATAGACACTACAGGTGGTGCAGTATAGACAGTACAAGACATATAGAGCAGTGAATAAATTGGTATGGCTTACAGTCATATATAACTGAAATATAAATATGGGCATATGTGTGTGTTGGGTTATGGTGAGGGTGTGTGTTTAGTATTGGTGTGTGTGTGTGTGTGTGTGTGTGTGTGTGTGTATTGGGTTATGGTGAGGGTGTGTGTTGGGTTATGGATGGTGACAGTGTGTGTTGGATTATGGATGGTGAGAGTGTGTGTTGGGTTATGGTGAGGGTGTGTGTGTGTTGGGTGAGAGTGTGTGTGTTGGGGTATGGTGAGGGTGTGTGTGTGTGTTGGGTTATGGTGAGTGTGTGTTGGGTTATGGTGAGGGTGTGTGTTGGGTTATGGATGGTGATTGTGTGTGTTGGGTTATGGATGGTGAGTGTGTGTGTTGGGTTATGGATGATGAGTGTGTGTGTGTTGGGTTATGGATGGTGATTGTGTGTGTTGGGTTATGGATGGTGAGTGTGTGTGTTGGGTTATGGACAGTGTTGTTACTTTTCAGTAACTAGTTCAAAGTTCAGTTCACACACGTGCAAAGTGAACTGTTCACGTTCATAGTTCACCATTTTTAATTTTGAACTAGTTCAAATTCAGTTCATTTGAATGAAAATCTGTTTCTGACGGAATATAGGCTACAGCCACCTGTTGTTCTCATCTAATTGAGAATGTCCGTAATTGGGCTTTATTTCGCTGGGCAGATACATTTATTTTAGGTTTATGGCAGATACCGACACCTAATAGGCCTAAATGCGGCCGCGCATTTATTAATATTTAATAATAAATGCGTCAGCTGTGCATGCCTGACAGCGGACGAGTGTAGTTTTTACACCGGGAGTATGGAGGAGGCTGCCTTGCTGCATTACCTGCAGCAATGGAACTGTTCAGTGACATACTGTAGGGCTATTTGAACACGTTATAAATCCCTCTATCATCACTGACAAGTGCAGAATCCTTCCGCGATTGCATTCACATAGCAGCGGTTCTGTGTACAATGCATCCTGCGTAACGTGATCATGGCTAATGTAGTAAGGTAATGCAAGCTAGTTTAGGAGTGGCGCCCGCCCCGTGGGCAGTGAGTGTGACAACAACATACTGTTTCTAAATTGCCAGCAGATAGTGTCACTCGACTTCTCAGGACAAAATAAATTCCATAAAGTTTAATTGGACCTCAACAGTGACGTTCGTCGTTCATGTCACATAATCTGAGCGAATTCACGTTCAAATTCATTATTTACAAATGTGCTGCGTTCAGTTCAGCGTTCACAGAAAAATGAACGTGTTCTATGAACGCGTTGTTTTGAACTCGTTCATGCACAACACTGGTTATGGATGGTGATTGTGTGTGTTGGGTTATGGATGGTGATTGTGTGTGTTGGGTTATGGATGTCTGAGTGTGTGTGTTGGGTTATGGATGGTGATTGTGTGTGTTGGGTTATGGATGGTGATTGTGTGTGTTGGGTTATGGATGTCTGAGAGTGTGTGTTGGGTTATGGATGGTGAGTGTGTGTGTTGGGTTATGGATGGTGAGTGTGTGTGTGTTGGGTTATGGATGGTGAGTGTGTGTGTGTTGGGTTATGGATGGTGAGTGTGTGTGTGTTGGGTTATGGATGGTGAGTGTGTGTGAGGGTCTCCATAAGAAGCTCTGCATAAGAATCTCCGCTTTAGAACTTCTGAGTAAGAACCTTCGCATTAAAACCTCTACATTAGAACCTCTGCACTAGCACCTATATCTGCATTAGAAGAACCTCTGCATAAGAACAACCACATAAGAACTTCTGCATAAGAACATCTGCACTAGAACCTCTCAGCATTATAACCTCTGCACTAGAACCTCTCTGCATAAGAATATCTGCATAAGAATCTCCACTTTAGAACCTCTGCATTAGAACCTCTCTGCATCAGAACCTCTGCATAAGAATCTCCACTTTAGAATCTCCACTTTAGAACATTAGAACCTGTCAATGCTGCTTCAACAATCATAACAGGCTAAATCACCCTACAACATATCTGGCCAATCATAACAAACTAAATCACCCTACAACATATCTGGCCAATCATAGCAGGCTAAATCACCCTACAACATATCTGGCCAATCATAGCAGGCTAAATCACCCTACAACATATCTGGCCAATCATAACAGACTAAATCACCCTACAACATATCTGGCCAATCATAGCAGGCTAAATCAACCTACAACATATCTGGCCAATCATAGCAGGCTAAATCACCCTACAATATATCTGGCCAATCATAACAGGCTAAATCACCCTACAACATAGCTGGCCAATCAGAGCAGGCTAAATCACCCTACAACAACATATCTGGCCAATCATAACAGACTAAATCAACCTACAACATATCTGGCCAATCATAACAGACTAAATCAACCTACAACATACCTTGCCAATCATAACAGACTAAATCAACCTACAACATATCTAGCCAATCCTGAGTGTTGACAGCCATGCAGAGGGTCCTGTAGACACGTCAGTGTTTGCTCAGCCAGTGTAAATGTCTGAGTGATGAATACAGTGTTGAATCAACTCCCTGAGTGTTGAGACTCTGCAGACTACATCTCTGAGTGTTGAGTTGACTCTGCAGACTAAATCTCTGAGTGTTGAGTTGACTCTGCAGACTAAATCTCTGAGTGTTGAGTTGACTCTGCAGACTAAATCTCTGAGTGTTGAGTTGACTCTGCAGACTACATCTCTCAGTGTTGAATTGACTCTGCAGACTACATCTCTCAGTGTTGAATTGACTCTGCAGACTACATCTCTGAGTGTTGAGACTCTGCAGACTACATCTCTGAGTGTTGAAATGACTCTGCAGACTAAGTCTCTGAGTGTTGAAATGACTCTGCAGACTACATCTCTGAGTGTTGAGTTAACTGCCATGTCCCTGAGTGTTGAGTTAACTGCCATGTCCCTGAGTGTTGAGTTAACTGCCATGTCCCTGAGTGTGGAGACTCCATTTAACACAAGGCGTTGAGACTCCAGGCTGGATGTAGCAGAACGTAGTGCCACAAGATCTCGCGTCACAACATTTCTCATTAAGGTCATTGTGTGTGTGTGTGTGTGTGTGTGTGTGTGTGTGTGTGTGTGTGTGTGTGTGTGTGTGTGTCTGTGTGAGCACTGACAGCTGAGGGTCTCCCCTGGAATATCACAGCAGAGTGTAGTTCTGTGTTGTCACTCAGCAGCCATAGGATGACATCAGAAGAAATGTCCAGGGGTCTCTTATTCTACACACACACACACACACACACACTAACACACACACACACACACACACACACACTAACACACACACACACACACACACACACACACACACACAAACACACAAACACACACACACACACACACACAGACACACTCACAACGTCTGCTACAGACTTCCTCTGTTGTCAGTAGAGTGTGAAAAAGACACACTTACAAAGTTTCATGGCTGACATGAGGATGATGAACACATCACACACACATGAACACACATACAAACAGACGCACACACACACACACACACACACACACACACACACACAAACAGAGAGAGAGGAGAGAGAGAGAGAGAGAGAGAGATATTATCGGACAGAGAGTGCGACAGTGTTTCTGAAACACACACACACACACACACACACACACACACACACTAGCTCTTGGGATGACAGAGAGATGACAGGGCTGACTGAAGCCCATTAAATAAACAGAAGAGTTGAGCTGCTTCAACACCCCAGGGTCTCTGGAAGGAACACACACACACACACACACACACACACACACACACACACACACACAGCCAGGGTCTCTGAGAGGAGTATGGATTGGGCATTCACCTCACTACTGGACATACTGTATTTAACTCCCGACCTCACACACACACACACACACACACACACACACACACACACACACACACACACACACACACATACACACACACACACAGTGCCTGTGGGATGGACATGTACAGATTACAGATTTACAGATTAATTTATCTCAGTCTTCCTCCAGTGATCTGGACCATCAGAACCAGAACCATCAGAACCAGAACCTGACCCATTAGAACCAGAACTATCAGAAACAGAACCTGACCCATTAGAACCAGAACTATCAGAACCAGAACCTGACCCATTAGAACCAGAACTATCAGAACCAGAACCTGACCCATCAGAACCTGATCTTTGAACAGTTACATTTGAAAAATTCAGTGGTAACATTCCATTCTAATGGTAATTGCATTGTTGCCTTCGTCCAGTTCCACTGTATGTTCGCGGAGAACTACCTCCTCAGCCTGTTTATGATCGTTTTCAAACGCCAAAAACTCAAGGCTACCAGCAATCTGTTTGCAGACGTACGCAAACGTTCGCCTATAGGTGAGGCACCTCAGATCTCTGCTATCTGTGAAGATGGGAACTGGAATGTGTTGCAACTCAAATACTGGAGCCAGACAACATCAAGCCCTCCCTTCTCTCCCAACACACACACACACACACACCCCCCCACACACACACACACACACACACACATACACACACACCTGTGCAGGCACTGACAACACCCCCCCCCCCCCACACACACACACACACACCTGTGCAGGCACTGACAACACCCCCCCCCCCCCCCACACACACACACACACACACACACACCTGTGCAGGCACTGACAACACCCCCCCCCCCAACACACACACACACACACACACACACACACACACACACACCTGTGCAGGCACTGGCAGCGCCAAGGTCACTAGGTGCACATTCCTGCACTGAAGAGATCATGGCACTACATCAGAGTGTTGAGTTATTTTTCTATCTTGAAGAGATCTTATTTGCTTTGGGCCCTCCACACGGTACACACACAAACACACATGTGTTGATAAATGTTAGTTGTGGTAAAGTGTTGATAAATGCTAGTTATGGTAAAGTGTTGATGTTGATAAATGCTAGTTATGGTAAAGTGTTGATAAACGTTATGGTAAAGTGCTGATGAATGTTATGGTAAAGTGCTGATAAACGTTAGTTATGGTTAAGTGTTGATAAACGTTAGTTATGGTAAAGTGTTGATGAATGTTATGGTAAAGTGTTGATAAACGTCATGGTAAAGTGTTGATAAATGTTAGTTATGGCAAAGTGTTGATAAACGTTAGTTATGGTAAAGTGCTGATGAATGTTATGGTAAAGTGCTGAGAAAAGTTAGTTATGGTAAAGTGTTGATAAAGTTAGTTATGGTAAAGTGTTGATAAATGTTAGTTATGGTAAAGTGCTGAGAAACGATAGTTATGGTAAAGTGTTGATAAACGTTAGTTATGGTAAAGTGCTGATGAATGTTATGGTAAAGTGCTGAGAAAAGTTAGTTATGGTAAAGTGTTGATAAACGTTAGTTATGGTAAAGTGTTGATAAATGTTAGTTATGGTAAAGTGTTGATAAACGTTAGTTATGGTAAAGTGCTGATGAATGTTATGGTAAAGTGCTGAGAAAAGTTAGTTATGGTAAAGTGTTGATAAACGTTAGTTATGGTAAAGTGTTGATAAATGTTAGTTATGGTAAAGTGCTGAGAAATGATAGTTGTGGTAAAGTGCTGATGAATGTTAGTTATGGTAAAGTGCTGAGAAATGATAGTTGTGGTAAAGTGTTGATAAATGTTAGTTATGGTAAAGTGCTGAGAAATGATAGTTGTGGTAAAGTGTTGTACTAATTGTTAAATACAGACGCCGTACGCTGTGGGATTAAACAGGCCATTTTAGAACCGTCTCTTCAGTTACGCTGTGGGATTAAACGGGCCATTTTAGAACCGTCTCTTCAGTTACGCCGTGGGATTAAACGGGCCATTTTAGAACCGTCTCTTCAGTTACGCTGTGGGATTAAACGGGCCATTTTAGAACCGTCTCTTCAGTTACGCTGTGGGATTAAACGGGCCATTTTAGAACCGTCTCTTCAGTTACGCCGTGGGATTAAACAGGCCATTTTAGAACCGTCTCTTCAGTTACGCCGTGGGATTAAACGGGCCATTCTAGAACCGTCTCTTCAGTTACGGGCCGTGGGATTAAACGGGCCATTCTAGAACCTTCTCTTCAGTTAAGGGCCGTGGGATTAAACGGGCCATTTTAGAACCGTCTCTTCAGTTACGCCGTGGGATTAAACGGGCCATTCTAGAACCGTCTCTTCAGTTAAGGGTCGATGCTTTAATGTAATCACAGCTGAGTGGCTATGACAAAGGAGCTCTTTCTTTCTCCTCAGAACACAGAAGTGGCCTCACACACAGACAAACACACACACACATACACACACACACACACACACACACACACACACGTCCTGGAAGAGGAGCCACTCTTTATCACTCTTCTCTATTTAAGGCAAGACTCTCTGGGTTGTGACTACACAGGTGGGGCTCAACTTAATACACACACACACACACACACACACACACAAATACTGCAAGCACAGGCACATGTACACACACACTCACAGACACACAGGCACATGTACACACACACTCCTTGCTAAGGCCATAGATGTGGGGTAATTGGCATCAGTAGCCGCACAATGGAGGGGTGTGTATGGAAATCAACTCCACAACACAGACCTACAGAAATCAACATGTACACATTAAAGTGAAAGAACCTGCAGTGTGTTGAGATCCTCAAACTGAGAACCCAGAGCCTGCAGTGTGTTGACATCCTCAAACTTAGAACCCAGAGCCTGCAGTGTGTTGAGTTCCTCAAACTTAGAACCCAGAGCCTGCAGTGTGTTGAGATCCTCAAACTTAGAACCCAGAGCCTGCAGTAAGAGAGCCATCAGACACATGAACCAATCCCTGATGCTGCGTTCACATGAACCAATCCCTGATGCTGCGTTCACATGAACCAATCCCTGATGCTGCGTTCACATGAACCAATCCCTGATGCTGCGTTCACATGAACCAATCCCTGATGCTGCGTTCACATGAACCAATCCCTGATGCTGCGTTCACAGGAACCAGTCCCTGATGCTGCGTTCACATGAACCAATCCCTGATGCTGTGTTCATGTGCTATGGAAAAGATGATATTTTCCATTTGTGAACTGGTATTTACCAGTGTGTTGTGTTCATGTGCTTTTGTTGTCGTACTGTTGGGAAATTAGTAAATTGCCTGTCACTCGTTACTAGAAGACTCCTGTTTACTGCTAGCTAGCATATCGCTCTGGGTAGGTAACACCAAACCATAACGCTATTTTTAAAACTGACACTGAGTGTTAACACGTTATATCACGCTTTTGATGACACAACATTATTCAAATCTACCCTTGGGTACAATAAAAGTTACCTCACCTTACCTTACATCATTGTTTAGGCTACAAAAACTAAACTAAAAAAGTTAGTAGTGTACAATGTTGCCATTCATGGCTCTTGCGTTGCTCTCCACTATTTTGAAAAGGTCAAAGGTTATCTCACCCCGGCAACTCGTGCATCAAAATATTCCACGAATTGCCCAGTGGAAATATACCACATGAGGAGGCGTTCATGTGCATTTTTCACGTCGGCTTATGGTATTTACCATAATTACCATCGCACGTGAACGCACCATACGAGTCATGTCATCAGGCCCAGTCGGTGACACGCCCACTTCGGTTCTCAAGGGGGAAAAAAACTACAGCTCTGGAAAAAATTAAGAGACCTCTGTTCTTTTTCTGATGTCATCCTACGGGTTGCTGAGTGACATTCAAATGAGTTGAAGGTCATATTCAAATTTGCAATTGGTCTCTTAATTTTGAATATGGCTGTCAACTCATTCGAAGTTCACTCAACTACCACGATGACATCAGAAAAATGTGCAGTGGTCTTTAATTTGAAATGTTGGTTCACCAACAGGAAAGGAACTGGTTCTTTGTTGGTGGAAACAGACTATAAACCAATCACCGAGAGCCATCAGGCACCTGAACCAATCACTGACAATGTCCACAGAGGCCATTCTACAAGTAACTGTGCAGGTGGCATGTATTGGTGTGTGTGTGTAAATGCATGTGTGTGTGTGTGTGTGTGTGTGGGTATGTGTGAGTGCGCCCGCGTGCTTGTGCTTGTCCAGAAACAGCCTCTCACTCCTGGAGCATACACACACACACACACACACACACACACACACACACACACACACACAGCAGCCTAAAGGGACGTCCGTGTGCAGCAGTGGGCAGCGACTGCAGCAGCCTAAAGGGACGACACACACACACACACACACACACACACAGCAGCCTAAAGGGACGACCGTGTGCAGCAGTGGGCAGTGACTGCAGCAGCCTAAAGGGACGTCCGGCTGAGCTAAAGGGCAGCAGCTACACAGGGCAGCGAGAGGAACTACAACCAGAGGAACTACACACAGAGGAACTATAGACAGGGGAACTACACACAGAGGAACTACACACAGAGGAACTACAGAGGAACTACACACAGAGGAACTACACACAGAGGAACTATAGACAGGGGAACAACAGCATACAGACAGAGGAACTACAAACATGAACTACAGACACAAAACTACAGACAGGGGAACTACAGACCGGGAGACAAAAACAAGAACTGCCACTCAGCACGGCCTTCAGCCATTCTGCTTTCACCACCTCAAGATCCAGGACACACAGATCCTTCACAGATCAGCACTCACACACACAGGACAAACAGATCCTTCACAGATCAGCACTCACACACAGGACACACAGATCCCTCACAGATCAGCACTCACACACAGGACACACAGATCCTTCACAGATCAGCACTCACACACAGGACACATAGATCCTTCAGAGATCAGCATTCACACACCCAATCATCCAATCACATCACACATCGTTCATGGAGGAGGGCGAGAGATGAAGAGGCTGAGCACGGGTCAACATGGAGCTGGACAAAATGTTTATCTTTTTATCTGAATTTTGTCAGTCTGACATTAACTTGTTTCCCGCCACCAAAGCACAGCCAGTGACTGTTTAGCTGTTCCATAAACACAGAACACACAGCACCGACCGGGGTCAGGCTATCCATCTGCAAAACACGAGCTTCATCTCCGCGAGCTGACCCCAAAGCATTAATAACCGCGCGCTCATCTCCGTCCAGCCCGCGAGAGCTTGTTTAGAAAATGTGCACGAGTGATAACGGAACGCTCATTCTCTGCCCACGAGCTCCTCTTGGCTTTACCATATAAGGGCGCAGGGTCTCGAGCTGGTGCGAGTGGCGCGCGAGGGCTGGATAGTCCGTTTAGACAAAAACAAGCTCGCTCGCCTTTTCAAATCAATTAAGTGCCGCGTGATGACTCATGTAGGAGGTCCGCTCACAGGATTAAGTGTGGAAATAACCCACTGCACGAGCTGATCAGATGAAGTTAGCCTACCTGTCCACATATAAATTCAGCTCCCAACTTCGCACTACACAGAACATTCTACTGCGGCCACTTTCTCCGTTGTATGTACTATATATGTAAATATAGTCAACACAATCAAAACCTACTTGAAACAATCTTCCTATAATAGCATAAAACTGTTCTGGTGGTAATATATGGCCAAGTTCCCATTCAACATTTCCAAGCATCCAAATTTAAGAGAGTTTCATATCAGCATTACACAGGTGATCCACACACGCAGCATAGCCTCGAGCTCTACTGACTGAACAGATAAAACAATGTCCATCCTTAAACATCCTCAAAAGGCTATGATCTGACTACTTTATTAGACGATCACCAAGACCACTAATAGCAGCATGCAACAAATAAAACAATACGTTCTTCTTCTACTTCTTATTCTTATTAGAAGTAGTAGGTGTAGTAGTAGTAGTATAATTATTATTGTTATTATTATTATTATTTTACCTGGTCGATTTGTATGGGGCGGTGCGCGTCCCCGTCGCTCTGGCGGAGACTGAATCCCCAGGGCGCGCCCCCGCGCACTGTCAGGCAGAAGTAATCCCCCGTGCCCATGCTACGGAGCTCTCGGCCCGCCAACGGGCATCAAGTGGCGTAGGAACGAGATGACTCCGAACTCCTCGCTGAAGCGCGAGCAACGGACTCCAGGAGGCTCGCGCTTCCCACCGACCCATACCAGCGACCTCGCGGGTCCGGCCCGCTCCGACGTCACGGGGAGGAACCGGCCAAATAAGTCCATCTGCAGAAGAAAACTAAATACACACACATTCTCTCTCTCTCTCTCTCTCTCTCTCTCTCTCTCTCTCTCTCTCTCTCTCTCTCTCTCTCTCTCTCTCTCTCTCTCTCTCTCTCTCACACACACACACACACACACACACACTGGAAGGATGCCAAACTCTGCGTATTGTGGTACCCATGAGCGGCTAAGTGTTCCCCCCTGTTGCGCATGTTGTCAATAAGTGAAAGTAGCTAATGCGACTTCCTGTTCAAATAAAAAGACGTCTAGTGCCAAAAGAAGGAAAGTCTTCCACCGAAATGTAATAGCCAGCTGTTTAGATAGAGAGATAGATAGATAGATAGATAGATAGATAGATAGATATACAGACAGATAGATAGATAGATATACATGTATATACAGACAGACAGATAGATAGATAGATAGATAGATAGACAGATAGATAGATATACAGATAGATAGATAGATAGATATACAGACAGATAGATAGATAGATAGATATACAGACAGATAGATAGATAGATAGATTAGATTAGATTCAACTTTATACTTTCACACTTTCAGAAGTAGGTACAACCAGCATAATGAAATGCAGTATAACATATAACCAGTAGTGTAATAATTAAAAAGTGTTTATATTCTTTATAGCAGTACATACAAATACATAAAACACAGAATGCAGCATGATCCATTATGTGTACAGTGCATTGAGTTGTGAGTAATCGGACAGTCCATAGTCCATATATGATAGAAACAGAATACAGTATAGTCAGATGAAGTGCATTGATGAGGTGCATTAGGATAAATACATAGATAGATAGATACTTTATTGATCCCCAAGGGGAAATTCAAGATTCAAAATTTCCAAAATTCAAATTCAAAAATAGATAGATAGATACAGTAGATAGATAGATAGATAGATAGAACTTTAAGACCTAAATAGACACAAATAAACTAGAGGAATTGTCAGACTTTGAAGCAGTATGGAAGATGATCACAGTCACTGAACAGTTGAAGCCATGTTTGTGTGCGCTGTCAGATCACAGTCACTGAACAGTTGAAGCCATGTTCGTGTGCGCTGTCAAAGCCATGTTCGTGTGCGTTATGGAACCTATATGTTCGGGCTCGGCTACAGGCTCTGGCTCCAACTGGATCAGTGCAACTGAGTAGTGACAGCCTAGATGAGCCTTCCATCAATCCAAACATGAACCATTTGCTGATTTGATGTGCTTGTTCAAAAAAAAAAAAAAAAATAATAATTTCCACTCAGGGATCAATAAAGTACAGTACCTATCTGTCTATCTGTCTATCTATCTACTGTACATGCCACACACTTCCTGCAGGTCATGGCAGCCCTAACTCAGCATTGTTAGCTGGCCTTCCTGCTAGCACAGTGAGACCATTAGCCTACTGATGATCCCTACAGCAGCTAGAATTAAATTCAGATCCCTCGCTTACTGGATCTGCGCCTTGCTATCTGAATTCCATGATCCGGCTCGTTTACTGGACCGTGGCCCTCTGATGAGCGTCTGCTATTTGTCCAAATTGGCTGACATCACAACAAGCCCATTTAATGGAAGGAGGAGAGATAAGCGAAATATTGTCTATTTATTAAGCATTTATTATGATGGTGATATGTTCTTGTTAATGAAAATGTCATGATTAATTATGAATGGAGTGAAATTATTTACATTTTGAAATAATAGTGCCTTTTTGACACCAGGACCAAAATACTATGATTTTTTGGGGGGAATTTATAAGAAGATTTGTACATGCTATTAAATGAAAGTAAAAATAAATTCAAAAATAAATAAATTGTATGATGTTTTAATCCTAAAGGATTAATAAAAAACCACATAAAAAAAAATGGATGACACTCCAATGTCTTGGTTTCCAGGAAGCTAGTGTGACGTAAGTCTTCAGCCAGCAATGCATCTTATTGCACACCCAAGCCAGCGGTGAATCTTATTGCGCACCCAAGCCAGTGATGCAACTGTCACCCTGCACTCCACTTCCATTGAGCATTGCGCCCCCTAGTGCTTCAGAATAGGTGTGGTCAGGTGCTTCAGAATAGGTGTGGTCAGGTGCTTCAGAATAGGTGTGGTCAGGTGCTTCAGAATAGGTGTGGTCACGTGCTTTAAGATAGGTGTGGTCAGGTGCTTCAGAATAGGTGTGGTCACGTGCTTTAGGATAGGTGTGGTCAGGTGCTTCAGAATAGGTGTGGTCACGTGCTTTAGGATAGGTGTGGTCAGGTGCTTTAGAATAGGTGTGGTCACGTGCTATAGGATAGGTGTGGTCAGGTGCTTCATCCAAAAATTGCTGTCTTACGCCCACCAGAAATCATTACGCCACTGACCAAGATAACTGGTCTGTAGCGAAAGGCACACATAAAGCACAGCTGATTTCTTCAAATGCGCTGACGGTGTAAATACAGCTGTGCTGTAGTGGGCTGCTGGCTCTTAAAGGAAATGACAGACATCACTCTCGTTGATTTAAAGGATGTTACACACACACAAACACACACATACTGTAGCTGATTAAGTTGATTTAAAGGATGTTACACACACACACACACACACACACACACACAGACACACACATACTGTAGCTGATTAAGTTGATTGAAAGGATGTTACACACACACACACACAGACACACACATACTGTAGCTGATTAAGTTGATTTAAAGGATGTTACACACACACACACACACACACACACACACACTGTAGCTGATTAAGGAACACAAGAACACACACACACACACACACACACACACACACACACACAGACCCACACACTGTAGCTGATTAAGAAACACAAGAACAGCCCTTTTGAACAATGCAGCCGGCGTCTTATCCACTTCCATTTAATATTCGGTTAAATTCCCTTATCAATAAAATCTTATGAGACTCCAATCAGATTTTGGAGCCTAAATCCCATAGGATTGTTGCTATTGTAATCCCATGGGATTGTTGCTTTTGTAATCCTATAGGATTGTTGCCATTGTAATCCCATAGGATTGTTGCTATTGTAATCCCATAGGATTGTTGCTATTGTAATCCCATAGGATTGTTGCTAATGTAATCCCATAGGATTGTTGCTATTGTAATCCCATAGGATTGTTGCCATTGTAATCCAATAGGATTTTGGTTCCAAAATCTGATTGCAATCCTATAGGATGTTTTGATAAGGATTATTGACAATGTTGTTGTTATTATTATTAGATAATTGTATGTGATTAGGCCAAGTCGCGATAATGTCCATCATCTGTTGATGCCTTTGGTATTACTAGGCAGAGAGTAATTAATTATCAATTAGGCCTATCTATTTTCTCTGTCTCTAAAACGTTATTCGAACACGTTTGCAACATTTTGTTGCCACTATCCGTCATTATTGGTAATGACTTAACATATATCATAAAATGGTGTTCATATTTTGAGTGTTTTATGTACCCATTAATCAAAAGCAGTTGTTAACTTGCACTACGGCCTTTAACATAATAGAACGAAACGCATACAGTACTTGCTATTTCCTCATATCCCTGCTCATTACTGATAAACATACACAAGTAGACTAAGTAGATAGATAGATAGATAGATAGTGGTTTTAAAACGGGATTTGTAACGTTTGTAACATTAGGCAGCAAAATGAGGCCGCAGCCAGTATCGCAGCCCATAGAGATTCTCTCATCTCCTTCTTCCCCGTCAGTAATACGGGGCTGCGCTACAAAAACATGCCACAGCAACATCTGTGCGCATCTGAGCAGTCTGCTGCCTGTCTGCTGCGTCTGACGCGGCGCAGTGCGCACTATGGCCTCGGCTGCTGACGTGTAGGGTCTCCCCTCCTGCACGCATGCGCAGTCGCCCCGGAGAAGGACGCGCTGCGCTGCGCATCGGTGCCGGTGGCGTGCGGGAGTTTGACGTGGCACTACTGTGCACTTTCTGGATTCCGAGCGAAGCAGACGCTGCCCAGTCTCCCATTCTACTACTTAGGTAAATAACGACACTTACAAAAAACTAACATCCCAATAAGGAAATGCATGAAGCAATGTGTATTTTCAGTATGGAGAGGTTTGTGATTGCGTTCCGTAGGATTAATCGTTAAGGAAAAGTTTAACATCTTGGCTATTTCCGCGTCGTGATCCAGAGAAGCATCATCCTCCTCACAGCTGTCTGTAGGTGAAGTTTTGTGTGTTGTTGTCTCGTAGTGCTGGCGATGCATTGTAGCCAGACATGTCGGCTGTTTCACTCTGTAGTCTGTTTAATTCAGTGACTAGAAACGGAAATGTGCCGTTTGGCTCATTTGTTGATGGTGATGTAATTTCGCCCTCATAACGGTCTTTGACGTGGCATATGGGTGCGAAGCTGGCCGACACAGAAACACACTGCACCGCTGGATGCCACGGGAGACGTGGAAGTGGAAGAGGAGACGTGGAAGTCCAATTTCCCGTGTATCTGTCCAGGCAGTAGGACATGCTTTGCACTCTCTACTAGACTCTCTGATAAGAAGCGGTTATCATCCGCCGTCCCCAGCGGTCTGTGGCCAGGTAAACTCAGCACTGTGCCACAGTGAAAACAAACGCAACTCTTCCTCTGAACAGAAACGCAATTATATTGTTCAGGTCGCTACTTTAATTGATGCAGTGCCACTGATTCACTGCATTGGGCTCGCACATTTAAATGCAGTTTGTGATTGACTCATAAGCAGGCGCCAAGCCATACACACCTACAGTAGGCCCGTTAATCGCCGGTGTTGCCTGCTGTTGGTGAAGGCTACGGAGACTTTACATGTGTTGCTAGTTGGTAACTAATTCTAAACTGTTGTCAAGTGCTCACATACAGTCAAAGCGTTGAAGAGTTCCATATTAAGACTAGAGTAGGCTATTTACAAGGTGTTTTGTGTGTGTGTGTCTGTATTTGTGTATTTGTGTGTGTGTGTGTGTGTGTGTGTGTGTGTGTGTGTGTGTGTGTGTGTGTGTGTGTGTGTGTGTCTGTGTCTGTGTCAGTGTCAGGGTGTGTTGTCATAGTCAGCAGCTGATTGTGTTATCACAAATGACTCTTTATCTCAATCATACAGTTCAATCTCAAAGGTCCCATTTCCACGTGTTAGGGGAGAGAGTTAGGAAACACATTACCTCAGGAGTCAGTGTGTGTGTGTGTGTGTGTGTGTGTGTGTGTGTGTGTGTGTGTGTGTCTCTTTCAGTTTTGAGATGTGTCACACACACACACACACACTGGAAGTGTATATCTGTAGTAAAGGTGAGTTAGCATATATGCCAACCTCAGATACCCCTTACATGAACTCACTCACATGCGCCCCCCCCCCACCCCCCCCCCCCCCCCCCGACACACACACAAACACACACACATGCCCTCCACCAAAACACACACACACACACACACACACACACCTTCCTTCAATACAAACACAGAGACGCACTAGGCACTGTAGCATACACACACCCTTGACAGCGCACAGAGGGATTCAAATCACCCTTTATAGTGAAGAGACCCTAAACCTCCTGCACAGGAAGGAGTTTCCAAACCTGACCACACACACACTCTTTTAACTGCAGCCACCGTAATGGACACAGATATTACTATAAAGCCTGACCACACACACTCTTTTAACTGCACACACCTTTATGGAATCAGATATTATTACAAGACCACTCACCTGATCTGAGTCTCTGGGTAAACTTCAGTCCAGCAGCTCACATACTGTAGACAGCAGGAGGTCAGCACTGTTAGTGACGCTGAGGAACTCCAGTTCAGTGATGGAGACAATAGCGCGTTATCAAGATTCCCATACGGTCAGGTAGGGTAGTAGGTGTGTGTGTGTGTCTGTGTGTGTGTGTAGGTGTGATGTCCTGACTCTGTATAAATGTGTGTGTGTGAGTAGGTGTGTTTGTGTGCGTGTGAGTGTGCGTGTAGGTAGGTGTGTGTATGCGTGGGTGCCATGTCCTAACGTGCCTGTGACGAGCATGTGTGTGTGTGTGTGTGCCATGTCCTGATGTGTGTGTGTATGTGCTCTGCAGGTTTTCTCCGGGTTGCCAGATTGGCATGAGAAGAATCCCCTGACACCATGAGCCAGCAGGGATATGTCGCGGCCCCCCCTTACTCTCAGGCCCCGCCCGGGATGGGGGGGTACCCCACCGGCCAGCCCATGTACGGGCACTACGGAGCCCCCCCACAAGCCTTCTCCGCCCCACCCACAGGTAATGCCAACACACCTGGATCTCTACAGGTAACACTAACACACACCTGGGTCCCTACAGGTAACACTAACACACACCTGGATCCCTACAGGTAACACTAATACACACCTGGGTCTCTACAGGTAACACTAACACACACCTGGGTCTCTACAGGTAACACTAATACACAGCTGGATCTATACAGGTAATGCCAACACACCTGGGTCCCTACAGGTAACACTAACACACATCTGGGTCTCTACAGGTAACACTAACACACACCTGGGTCTCTACAGGTAACACTAACACACACCTGGGTCTCTACAGGTAACACTAATACACAGCTGGATCTATACAGGTAATGCCAACACACCTGGGTCTCTACAGGTAACACTAACACACACCTGGGTCTTTACAGGTAACACTAACACACACCTGGGTCTCTACAGGTAACACTAATACACAGCTGGATCTATACAGGTAACGCTAACACACCTGGATCACTACAGGTAGCACTAACACACACCTGAATCCCTACAGGTAACGCTAACACAGCTGGGTCCCTACAGGTAATACTAACACACACCTGGGTCTCTATAGGTAACGCTAACACACCTGGATCCCTACAGGTAAAATCATTCAGGTCAGATTAACACACCTGAGAGGTATTTCACAAAAGCTGGATGAGGGATTAAACAGGATTTTGTCAAAAGCAAAGGCACACAAGGTATCCTGGGATTGCTTCTGTGCAGATAGCCTGGTCCCGCCCACCCATGCTAACAGCCAGGCTTAGCTAATTATCACGTTATTATGGGCTCTTATTAACGGTCACTCCAGTCAGACCCCCACATGTTTCCAAGACCTTTACTGTATGTATGTGTACTATTTTCTATATTTATTTGCTTGCAAAACACCACAGCAAGTCTACATAATACCAGAGGGTTATCATGCTAATTGTAATAGTGATTTGATCATTATTTCTTGATACAGTCATTGCTTACTCCTTCTGTTGATAGACATTTGGTCAATAGCCTACTGAAGTACAGTAAAATAGTAAAATAGAATGCATATTTTTAAAGGTGATTTCAATGAATTTGGTTGCAGAAACAGTATAAATTCATATAAAGTCACAGACTCTTTTTTTGATGACTGTGTGCTTAGATGAGGAAGCACTCACACGTGTGATTCAGTGGGTCAGCCACGTCTACTCTGTTTTCTGTAGTCAGTATCAAAAGCTGTTAATTTAATGAATGAATTTAGAGGAAAACCAAGAACACACACAACCTGTTTTCTGAATGATTTACACTTGACCTCGTCGATCCTACTCATCCTGACCTGGCCTTCGTGAAACCTGCTGAGCTAAGATGACCAGACAACACTGCTGTACTGTAGGTCAAGTGTCGCTTTAGCACTTATCTGGGATTTCTCAATTCTAGTTTTGTGAAATACCACTCTGAGTTTCCACAAGCTAACACACCTGGGTTTCCACAGGTAAGGCTAACACACCTGGGCTTGAACAGATCACACTAATGGTTTTACACCCGTTTCCTTCGCGTGTCAAGTCTGTGTGTGATACGTGTGTGTTGTGTTCCATTTCTGCGTGTTGTTGAGTGTGTTGTGTTGATGAGTGTGTGTGTGTGTTGTGTTGATGAGTGTGTTTTGTGTTGATGAGTGTGTGTTGTGTTGATGAGTGTGTTTTGTGTTGATGAGTGTGTGTTGTGTTGTTGAGTTTGTTTTGTGTTGATGAGTGTGTGTTGTGTTGATGAGTGTGTTTTGTGTTGTTGAGTGTGTGTTGTGTTGATGAGTGTGTTGTGTTGATGAGTGTGTTTTGTGTTGTTGAGTGTGTTTTGTGTTGTTGAGTGTGTTTTGTGTTGATGAGTGTGTGTTGTGTTGACGAGTGTGTGTTGTGTTGACGAGTGTGTGTTGTGTTGTTGAGTGTGTGTTGTGTTGACGAGTGTGTGTTGTGTTGATGAGTGTGTGTTGTGTTGATGAGTGTGTGTTGTGTTGATGAGTGTGTGTTGTGTTGATGAGTGTGTGTTGTGTTGATGAGTGTGTGTTTTGTTGATGAGTGTGTGTTGTGTTGATGAGTGTGTGTTTTGTTGATGAGTGTGTGTTGTGTTGATGAGTGTGTGTTTTGTTGATGAGTGTGTGTTTTGTTGATGAGTGTGTGTTGTGTTGATGAGTGTGTGTTTTGTTGATGAGTGTGTGTTTTGTTGATGAGTGTGTGTTGTGTTGATGAGTGTGTGTTTACCTTCCAGGTGTTGCCAATGGGCCAGTAGCCACGCCCCCTCCTGTGTCTCAGTACGGATCACCACTACAACAGAATGGAGCTCACACACAGAGGTACACACACACACACACACAGAGGTACACACACACACACACACATTCAGACATACACATATAGACAGACAAACAGAAACACATAAAGAGACACACACACACACACACACACAAATACTCACACACTGTGTTGCTAGGCTGACAGTGCAGGAGAATCCTGGATTGTGAGGGCAGAAGATACACACACACACACACACACACACACACACACACACACACACACACACACACACACACACATGATATTGCACACACACAATTTAATTACACACACATGGTGTAATGATTTAATTTGATTGTTTATTTGCACAAACATGGCGTAATGATTTAATTTGATTGTTAAATTGCACAAACATGGTGTAATGATTTTATTTGATTGTTTGATTTGGTGGATAAATGTCTGATTGGTCCATCTCTCTCCCAGGTTCCCACCCCCTGCGGCAGGCCCCGCCCCCTATGGCCAGCCCCCTCAGGCGTCCTATCAGAGCGCGGCCCCCCAGGCTCCGCCCCCCACCCAGCAGCTGGCCAATCAGATGGGAGCCATGCAGATCGGTGGCTATGGTTAGTGCTAGTTCTGCCTGGGAAACAGAGCATTAAAGCAGAGTTATGGAAGGATTTGGCAATAGTTACTTAATCGTTATTTGAAGATTTGCCAATAGCTCCTTAAACGTTATTTAAAGATTTGCCAATAGTTACTTAAATGTTTGGTATGTGTTTAGTATGAGTAGCTAGTTTTGATATAATTTTCAAATCCGTTTTAGTGGTAAAGGTCCT
>NC_085009.1:32175563-32178063 GCF_963854185.1 Sardina pilchardus | reverse complement strand
ATGTGGTTATTGTAATTGTAATTAATGAATCTACTGTCAGATACATTTTAATTAATGGATTTACTGTTGGATACATTTTAATTAATGGATCTACTGTTGGATATATTATTGTGATTAATGGATCTGTTGTTGAGCAGTTTGTGGTTGTGATCTGTGGCTGATCAGATGGATTGATCACTGACCAGAGAAAGCGTCTTGTGTATCTCTGTGGTACTGCTGGAGTGTGTGTGTGTGTGTGTAGATAAAGGACATTGTGTGTGTGTGTGTGAGTGTGTGAGTGTGTTTAATCTAAAGGACAGTTCTGGTCCATTCTCTCTCCTGTGTTTGATAATATTTGGAGTGGTGCTTTAAACAAAGCTCCAGAACAGATATCTGTCCCACACACACACACACACACACACACACACACACACCGTTACTCTGGAAACCAAATAAATGTGTGTGTGTTTTCTTGGGTTTGTGCCTGTGTGTGTGTGTGTGTGTGTGTGTGTGTGTGTGTGTGTGTGTGTGTGTGTGGACTCTGATCCATTGGCCTAGATTTGCTGGAGTGCTGGTGCTTAGTTGCTGTTGTCTTTAGATGGAAAGAAGAGATAGCCATGACCAAATAGAGAATATGTGTGTTTTCTAATGTGTGTGTGTGTGTGTGTGTGTGTGTGTGTGTGTGTGTGTGTGTGTACAAAGTGATGACCAAATAGAGATCGGAAGATGACAAGTAAGAGACAAGACACAGAGACCAGAGAAAAAGAGAAACACACACACACACGCACACACACAGGTTGGACCAGTAGTGAACTTTTCCACAATGGATGGCCAGAGAGTAGGCAAGTGTGTGTGTGTGTGTGTGTGTGTGTGTGTGTGTGTTAGGAAGCAATGGCCTGGCAACAAGCTGGAACCTAATCTAGGGGAGTTAGATGTGCTGCCCAGACAAAAGTCCCTAACCTAAGTGTGTGCACTAATGTGGCAGTCAGTGTGTACCAGCTGATAAGTGTGTGCACTAATGTGGCAGTCAGTGTGTACGAGCTAATAAGTGTGTGCACTAATGTGGCAGTCAGTGTGTACCAGCTGATAAGTGTGTGCACTAATGTGGCAGTCAGTGTGCACGAGCTAATAAGTGTGTGCACTAATGTGGCAGTCAGTGTGTACGAGCTAATAAGTGTGTGCACTAATGTGGCCGTCAGTGTGTACCAGCTAATAAGTGTGTGCACTAATGTGGCAGTCAGTGTGTACGAGCTAATAAGTGTGTGCACTAATGTGGCAGTCAGTGTGTACCAGCTAATAAGTGTGTGCACTAATGTGGCAGTCAGTGTGTACGAGCTAATAAGTGTGTGCACTAATGTGGCAGTCAGTGTGTACCAGCTAATAAGTGTGTGCACTAATGTGGCAGTCAGTGTGTACGAGCTAATAAGTGTGTGCACTAATGTGGCAGTCAGTGTGTACCAGCTAATAAGTGTGTGCACTAATGTGGCAGTCAGTGTGTACGAGCTAATAAGTGTGTGCACTAATGTGGCCGTCAGTGTGTACGAGCTAATAAGTGTGTGCACTAATGTGGCAGTCAGTGTGTAGGAGTTAATAAGTGTGTGCACTAATGTGGCAGTCAGTGTGTACGAGCTAATAAGTGTGTGCACTAATGTGGCAGTCAGTGTGTACCAGCTAATAAGTGTGTGCACTAATGTGGCAGTCAGTGTGTACGAGCTAATAAGTGTGTGCACTAATGTGGCCGTCAGTGTGTACGAGCTAATAAGTGTGTGCACTAATGTGGCAGTCAGTGTGTAGGAGTTAATAAGTGTGTGCACTAATGTGGCAGTCAGTGTGTAGGAGCTAATAAGTGTGTGCACTAATGTGGCAGTCAGTGTGTACCAGCTAATAAGTGTGTGCACTAATGTGGCAGTCAGTGTGTACGAGCTAATAGTGGATGAAATGCAAGAGGACTCCAGCTTACCTCCAAGTCCTGGACAGCCTGCATGTGACTCCTACTTCCCACAGTGTTCATAGAAAAGTGGGGGAAACCCCAAAACAAAGACACAACACAAATGGGCCCGAAAGCAAAAACACTTTCAGGAGGAATAATAGTCGAAGCAGGCCTCTCCTCATGCCAAACCCAGTTTCCCCATTAAAGCCGCTTCATGGCTTTCACAGCTAGCTTACAGCTACCAGGTCATAGAAGCAAGCTGGTGCCCCCTTGTGGATGAGATGTGTTTGTGAACGTATTCTGTCTAACTGAGTGCAAATCACAGGCAGCACATCGTATCATAACATATGTGTGTGCGTGTGTGTGTGTGTGTGTGTGTGTGTGTGTGTGTGTGTGTGTTCGCAGAACAACAAGCTGCCCAGCCCTCCTGCCTACATCTTTATGATCGACGTGTCCTTCTCCAACATCAAGAGCGGCCTGGTCAGACTAGTGTGTGAAGAACTCAAGACTGTGCTGGATAACCTGCCCAGGTACACACACACACACACACACACACACACACACAGACACACACACACACACACACACACA
>NC_085009.1:32155563-32158063 GCF_963854185.1 Sardina pilchardus | reverse complement strand
TCCCACCCACACACTGCCTACGACCTCCCCATCATGGAGTCGCATCCCACCCACACACTGCCTACGACCTCCCCATCATGGAGTCGCATCCCACCCACACACTGCCTACCCTCCTCCCCCCTCTCCACTGGGTCTGCTGATTCTGCCTTAACTGCCCTCGACAAGTGCTGAGTCCATAGGACTAACACACCACAACACAACTCATCACATCACCCCCCACCCGTCCCTCCCCCTGTCCATGGGACTAACACACCACATTACACCACACCACATCAGATCACACCACACCACACCACACCACACCACACCACACCACACCGCACCACATCACACCGCATCACACCACACCACACCACACCACACCACACCACACCGCACCACATCAGATCACATCACACCACACCGCATCATTACAACACAACACATCACTTTAATCCCTCCCCCTGTCCATGGGACTAACACAACACATTACACCACACCACATCAGATCACACCACACCACACCGCATCACCGCATCAGATCACACCACACCACACCACACCGCATCACCGCATCAGATCACATCACTTTAATCCCTCCCCCTGTCCATGGGACTAACGCACCACACCACACCGCATCACATCAGATCACACCACACCGCATCACACCACATCACACTGTGTCTTTGCAACATGCAGTGGCCTCTCACTTCTCTTGCTTTTTTTGACATTTGAAATATATATTTTTGAAATTCTTGTTTACTTATGATACCAAAAACAATTTAAGATATTTATTCTTATAAGGTGAAACATTCCACATATTTCAGAATCCATTTTAGTTTAGTGTACTTTAGTTAGATAATCGTGTCTTCGTGACTTTTCATGTGTAGCTGTAGTGTAGGATGTGCCTTCTCTGATGTAAACCTGTAGTGCTAGGCTAGGCTAGGCTAACGCTAACATAGCGTATGCCTTTTCTAATGTAAACCTGCAGCGATAGGCTAGGCTAGGCTACTGCTAACATAGCGTATGCCTTTTCTAATATATGCCTGCAGTAGTAGGCTAGGCTAGGCTACTGCTAATATAGCGTATGCCTTTTCTAATATAAGCCTGCAGTAGTAGGCTAGGCTACTGCTAATATAGCGTATGCCTTTTCTAATATAAGCCTGCAGTAGTAGGCTAGGCTAACAACAACACGACATGTCAGCGTCTCCCAGTGGCAGGTCTGTGCTAGGAGGTCTCCAGCTCACAGACTGTTCTTAAGTTTGTGTGAATCAGGACTTGAGGACTCTTGGTTAAGTATGGTTTGTATGCAAACATATCTCAGGTAATTTCATGTACCTACAGTAGCATCTCGTAGAGCTTTGTGTGGGGGCGGGCTGAGATGTGTGCAAAGATGGCCGACCTGTCAGAAGATCGGTGGCCACTGGAGCCCCTCCCCCCACTGGTGATTGGACCGACGTATCTGCCATGTCAATTCTGATTGGATGTTGACTGTGTTGACTTTGCCATTTTGATTAAAGACTAGTCTATACAATACCTGAGTGTGTTTTTTTCTGTGATCTTTCTTTACTCACACACACACACACACACACACACATTTTTGCTCCAGTAACAGACATGCTACACACACCTCATATCAGCCTCATGTCAGGGTTAGCACAGTTGTGCCTTCCATGTGTTCAGAATGGCTAATCTACTGGGAAGAATCCTAGAGGGGAAATGAATTATCACACACACACACACACACACACGCACACGCACACGCACGCACGCACGCACAATATCTCCTGAATCCATTCTTGGTCATCACATCAGCAGTCTCAAACACAATCACTTGAGGGTCCCCCTACCATGAGAACTGCCCAGTCCCCCCTGCCCAACCAACCTCAGTTGTCCATGTCTTTATGAACCTTGCTTTGTGCTAGGGCTGTTCGATTTTGTCCAAAAATAAAATCTCGATTTTCGATTACGATTTTGATTATTTTGTGAAATTACAAAATTAGTTCCAGTGAAAGGAACTCTGTTTTGCATTAGCCAAGAGATTTTGGAGAATTCCATGCTCACAACTTTGTGGGAACAGTTTGGGGATGGCCCCTTCCTGTTCCAACATGACTGTGCACAAAACAGTGTGTGTGTGTGTGTGTGTGTGTGTGTGTGTGTGTGTGTGTGTGTGTGTGTGTGTGTGTGTGTGTGTGTGTGTGTGTGTGTGTGTGTGTGTGTGTGTGTGTGTGTGTGTGTGTGTGTGTGTATAGTTTATACTGCCGTTATAACTATAGTTAAGTTTATACTGCCGTTATAACTACCATATGCAGACAGTATGTTACCAAGAATAAAGAGACTACTAATGAAGAATAATGAATTGGTGAATACCGGCCTAATACATGATTAATAATGCTTAACACATATATTCAAAACATCATTTATAAATTTTTTAGTCACTTTAAAACATGTTAGTTGAAATATGAATGTGCTGCAACACTTCTTTATGCACAGTGTAAAAACATGATTCAGGTGGAACACA
>NC_085009.1:32108063-32143063 GCF_963854185.1 Sardina pilchardus | reverse complement strand
CCAAAATGAAAATAATATGGTTATACAAACGTTCCCTTGTCAGGGACGCTTACAGTATTTTTGGGGGGGCTGAAGATGAGGCCTCCTAAAAATATATTGTTGGCCTAATGATATGCGACCATTATCACGTACATTATTCTGTGTTGAATTGCTTACAAATACAAATCACACAGATGTCACGTGAGATGTCACAGATGTCACGTGGTTTGCATTTTGCGGCTAGCTTATGTTTCTCTGTTCTTGCATGTAACTCCAGCGCCTTCACGCCCAGAGTCCCTAATTTAATAGTTTTCCCCCCAAAGTTTGCAACGAGTCACATACCTTGAGCATGTAACCAACAGTGGAAATCGCTGTGATCTAGCCATGTCTCATTGGAAGTAGCCTACATTTCCCATTTTCCCACACGTTGCCAAACTTGAACAAACTCTGAGGAGATGCAGACGTATTTCGTGGGCAGGTATTGCATTTCTCACAGAATTTGTTTTGTAGATGTATCACCCCAATAGGCATATCCCCCAGAAAGAACTACGCAACAACACACCGAACCAACGTTCTGAGGCAGCGTTCTGCTGGTTTCGTTACAATTGTAGCAAAGATGCTCGCTCCGCTTTGCAGGCTACGACTCGATACCGTTTTGCTACTTTGTAATGAGTTTCTGTTGCCAGCATTTCTGGAAATGAATGATGGTAAAATATTTTTTAGACTTGACTAAATGAAATGTATGGGAAATCTGGCCGATTTTAAGACGTTTTAAGGCCTAAAATTTTAATTATTTTTTTAATTAGAAATCTAGACCTTTTAAGACCCTGCGGCGGACACATTGGATACAGTACATGCATCATACAAATTAATCCACAGAATTTGTTGGGGTTTGTTTCCTTGTATTGTGTATTCTGATTGTGATGTGTATTTCTTAGGTTACCTTGGCCAGTTGTCTGTTACCCTGGGAAGAGGAGTTGGGAAGGAGCCTGATATCCAGCTGTACGCTGTTTGTGTATGTTTTCCAGAGTAAACGTCAAAAAGAGTCAGCTGTGTCGGTGTCACGTTTTTATATCATCTGCTTTTATCAGGCCAGTAAGCTGTATAGTAGGCTATGTGGGATGGATAGCCCATCTGAATGTTTTTGGTTGCCGCCTGTGATTTATTATTTTTGGGCATAGACTAGTTACGGTGTAAATCAAGGGCAAATAGTAGGCCTAATGAGTACGTCTACTCTAAGGTATAGACCACAAAAATAGACTTGATAGGCCCGCCAAACACTGCTGGAACGATAAGAACGAACGATATTTTGCGTTCCGAACCGGTTCAGGAACAATATGTTGGTGGCGGAACGCAAAAACGAAAACGTTAAACATACCTGAACTGTTCGGAACGGAACGATTGAAAAATAATTTCGTTTTCAAGCCCTGCTAAAATGTCTTACCTGAGTGTCTCCATGGCACAGTTTGAGTTACCCAGTCCACTACACAGTTCTTGGGCCCCAATATCTCCAATACTGTTGTCGTTGAGGTCCAGATGTTTCAGTTTTGAAGACGCTTTGGTGAGGACAGATGCCAGACCTGTACAGCTCCTCTCAGTGAGCCCACAACTGTTGAGCCTTAAAGGAGACATAGAATGGAAACCATTTTGTCTTGGTTTTGAGGTTTTGTGGTTGCCAAAGAGGGCGCCATTTACCATTTCAATACCCAGCCTAAATATAAGGTTTTAATTGGCCTTTTAAAATTGCAATTGTGTTTATTTTTCATAAATCAAAGTTGAATATATGCTATTGCCACATCAGAGAACACGGTACAAAATCATCTATTTTGGGGAAAACATTCCACCAGTTAACAGATTCTCTCCCCCCCCACACACACCTACACACACATTTCTGCCCATAACTTTTGCTATCCTACTCACAGAGCCTTTTGGGATTCCTCCACTACTGGCTGCAGTCTTAGGAAACATTCATCAGACCTGCTGTACTTCTTCAAATCAAACACATCAAGCTTTTCTTCTGATGTCAGAAGCACAAACACAAGAGCTGACCACTGTGCGGATGAGAGTTTGGCTGCAGAAAGTGTCCCTGCACTCAGGAAGCTCTGGACCTCCTCCACTAAGGAGTGGTCATTGACTTCATTCAGACAGTGGAAGAGGTTGAGAACTCTTTCTGATGATGGCATCTCCCTGATCTTTGTCTTTATGTAGCTGCCTATTTCCTTTTTGCTTTCATGTTCTTCCTTTATTAGGCCTCTCAAGAGCCTCTGGTTGGATTCCAGAGAGAGGCCAAGAAGGAAACGAAGGAACAGATCAAAGCGTCCATCTTCATGTTCCAAAGCTTTGTCCACAGCACTCTTCTGTAGGGTGGTCATGGATTTGTCCATTGTTTGCCACAGACGTTGAAACACTGATCTGGGGGGTTGCTGTGGGGACATGAGATCTTTCCCCTCAGTTAATAACATCAGGATCACATACAAAGCTGCAAGGTACTCCTGGAAGCTCAGATGCACAAAGCAGTACACCTTTTCCTGATGAAGGCCTGACTCTTCCTGAAAGATCTGGGTGCAGATGCCACAGTGTACTGCTGCCTCTCTGACATCAATGCCACTCTCTCTCAGGTCGTCTTCATAAAAGATCAGGTTGCCCTTCTTCAGCTGCTCGTAGGCCAACTTTCCAAGAGCAAGGAGACTATCCTGGTTCCACTGTGGATCTGTGTCATGAACTCCTTCAAATTTCACACTCCTCTGCTTGGTTTGAAAAATAAGGAAATATGTGTACATCTCTGTCAAAGTCTTTGGAACTTGCTTACCTCCTTCACTCTTAAGAATAAATTCAATAACATTAGCAGCAATCCAGCAAAACACTGGTATGTGGCACATAATGTGGAGGCTTCTTGATGATTCTATGTGAGTGATAACTTTGCTGGCAAGATTCTGATCACTGATCCTCTTCCTGAAGTACACCTTCTTCTGAGCGTCACTGAACCCTTGTACTTCTGTGACCCGGTCGACACACTCAGGAGGGATTTGATTGGCTGCTGCTGGTCGAGAGGTGATCCAAAGGAGAGCAGAGCGAAGCAGATTACCCTTGATGAGATTTGTCAGCAGAACATCCAATGAAGCGACCTTTGTCACATCAGTCAAAATGTCATTTTTCTGAAAGTCTAGTTTGACTCGACATTCATCCAGACCGTCAAAGATGAACAACACTTTGTACTTCCCCTGGCTGGGAAGAGTTAACTGCTTTATTTCTGAGAAAAAGTGGTGAAGAAGATCCATCAAAGAGAGTTGTTTGACCTTCATGCAGTTGAGCTCCCTAAAAGGCAGTGGAAATATGAAACGGATATTCTGGTTTTCTTTCCCCTCAGCCCAGTCCAGGATGTACTTCTGAACTGAGACAGTTTTACCAATGCCAGCTACTCCCTTTGTGATGACACTTCTAATTGGTTTGTCTTGGCCAGGTAAGGGCTTAAAGATGTCTGTGCATTTGATTGGTGTCTCCTGTACAGCTGGTCTCTTGGATATGGACTCAATCTGCCTGACTTCATGCTCCTCATTTACTTTCCCACTTCCTCCCTCTGTGATGTAGACCTCTGTGTAGATCTTCTCCAGCAGAGCAGAGCTGCCTTGCTTTTGTATTCCTTCAAACACACTCTGGTACTTTTTCTTGAGATTTCTCTTCAGCTCAGTCTGACAAACCAAATCTAATTCACAAGAAAATAAGACAATACAGTTATGTCCATCTTGCCACCAATGCCAGAAAAATACAGTATCTATTTCACCATAAATGTAAGACAAGACACTGGGTAATGCAAGTAAAGTAGCATTTCTTACTTTCTTGCAGTTTGTCAGCAATATTATTCTGCTTCATGTTCCTCAGGAAGTGCAGTGCCATCTTAAGAGCCCCTTCTCTGGCATCACTCTCATCCAGCTTTTTACCCTCAAAGTTTTCTTGGTAATCTAGAATTTTCTTGAATCTCTTCAGCTCATTCTTCACAAAGGTGATGATCTTCTCCTCAAGCACCTGGTGTACAAATATCTGGTTATTCTTTGTATTACAATATCCAGGTGTTCGATAAGACCATATTACTGTATTATTGTTCTGTATTGTAACATCAAAACTGTATATATAAGTGCAGCATGATATAGCTGTATGCAAACCTGGAATATGTGCTTGAGGTCCCCCTGGGTAAACTGCTCACTGACAGCATCTGGTTTGCATTCTTCTATTTGACCACTGAGTATTTAGGGCAAAACAAATCACAAGTAGACTTTCATTAGTTGTGCTTGCAACACTGAAATCTGTCCGATGCCTAAACTTTATATTTTGATGAACTGAACCAGAAATCTGTCTACTGAAAGGAAGTTGGAGTTAGCATCATAAGATGCATACCATCTGCATCCTACATATCTAAGACTATCCTGTTTGATTAAGTTTATCCGTTTGGCGGCACTATGTCAACAGATAATGGAATCCACCATACAGAGTAAGTAAGTAAATAAGTAAAATGCATTTATAAAGCACATTTAAACACATCTTTCACTGACCAAAGTGCTGTACAGAGTAAAAAATATAGAAAATAAGAAAAAAGAAAAGCAGACAGACACAGATCAACAATAACAGCAGGAGACAAACACAGGCGACAAATGCAAAGTTACAGACAAGACAACAGGCAACGTTTAGGGAGCTGAGAAGGATAAGGTAAAAAGGTGGGTTTTGAGCCTAGACTTAAAAACACAGATGGAGGGAGCATTTTTAATGTCCAGGGGCAAGTTGTTCCACAGCCGTGGCGCAGCTACTGCAAAGGCTCGGTCACCTTTTTGTTTAAACCTTGACCGGGGCACATGGAGGAGAGCTTTATCATTTGACCTGAGAGACCTGGAGGCTTGCTGCAGGTGGAGAAGGTCAGTGATGTAGCTCGGGGCTTGCCCATTTAGAGCTTTAAAAACAAACAGAAGGACCTTGAACTGGACTCTAAAATGAATAGGGAGCCAATGCAAGGAAGCCAAGACTGAGCACCAGAAGTCCACTAGTTTAGATTCTGCTGTCAGTACTAGCACCTTATATTTCAGAAATGCTGATACTAAGGGCTGATTTGAGGGCGTTTGTGTGACAGGCTAGTTAGGCTGTGGAACTGACCCACGGCATGAATGCTCAATCAGGTCCGATGTACCTGTCTTATGTCCATCATATTTGTACAGCGCCTGACAGTCAAAGCAGATAACGCAGTCTGTGACCGTGTCATCGGATAGGAAGACCTGCCCAAATCTCTCCCAAACTTTAATTCTTTGGCTTGCTTGCTGCACAACTTTGGTAGTCAGCCATATTGTCAGTGAAAAGTCTCCTGAGTATAGTAAATAAACTACTGCACGTCTTACCAGGTACCGGGTCTCAGGTGACCCACCTCCCACACCTTCCCAGCACTTCCCATGCCTTGGCAGCTTATCATAGACTACCATAGTAATGCCACATACCATACATGTATGAAAGCTGAGACTCTCGAGAATATGGACATTTCCATGAATAAACGTATACTTTGTGTGTAAAATATACACGTTTATACCAATATACAACGTCTAAAAACATACATTTCACTCATTTGAAATACAGTATGCTGTGTGCAATGTTGATAATAAACGGAAATGGAGGGCTTCCTTGCTGTGCAACTTTTGCTGTCAGCCATATTGCCAGTGGAAGTCTCCTGTATAGCAAATACATCAAATAAACTGCTGTGTGGCTCTTAAGGGAAAGGGAAAACACACATTTGGTATTTTTGGCCAAAAAGGTTCCTGAACCCTGTGCTGATCTAAATAGAAGCACAAAGATTTTAAGGACTTGCCTTGATCCATCTGTGACATCATCATGTTTGAAGTTTATCCCACGTTCCTCTGACTTGTCACTCTTCATGGACACACAAGTGGGCACAGGTGATGGAGGCCTCTCATGATGGAATGAGCTGTGGTGTAAAAATAAAATCTGTGACAAAGATACTGTATGTTGTGTCCCATATAGAGCTACAGTAGGTTGCTCTTTATAGTGCAAATGCCTACACATAATGGATGCACACAGACAGATGGATAGCACAGATAGCACAATGCTAACGTAGTGAGCAATATCTTTATCTGATTCATCAGCAACTGGCAATGCGTTCATCCAATAACTAATCAACTAATCATCAATAACTGGTTTTGATACTCTTGCTTTGTAGGATATTCAGCTCAGCAGCACAGCAGAACTCTACGCACTCAATTCAAAATGACATTTTGTTTCTGTAGAAGAACCTGTATATATTGAACCAGTAAATAGCACAGATATTAAATTGATAACTGTTTGTTTTCATTATATTATACTTTAATCTCTACATTATCAACCATTCTGTCACAAAGTGCTGTTTCTATGGACTTGCCTTGATTCATCTGTGACCTCATCATCTTTGAACTTTATCCCACGACCCTGTGACTGGTCACTCTTCATGGACACACAGGTGGGCACAGGTGATGGAGGCCTCTCATGATGGAGTGAGCTGTGGTGTAAAAAACAATAATTATTTCCTATAGACATGTTGTGGGGATATTTTTCCATATTGTTTCCATATACTTTGCTAAATGGCAAAAAAACATAACCACAATCATAAACTGATCGATCACAAAAATGTGCGACGTGATAATTCTCATGACTGATGACTGACATCTGTTCCACATCTGTTTCTCTCTAAAAGTGTCTGTATTAAGGAGCTATGTGATGTGTTGCTGTGTAGCATTCTACTGTACATCTCACATGTGAGGATTGCAACACTTTTAAACTATTAGGAAGATACTTTGCATAGAACAGAAATGCAACTTCTTCAAGAAACATAATTTATATCATGTGCTAAGTAGCTGTACCTTTGCCCCTTCAGACTGCCGTCCTGTTTTGTATTGCCTTGTTCCATGTTTCAGCCACTCCCCATATCATTCATATGAATCTCGTCATGACAAGCTAAAATACAAAAAACACAAATTAGAATGTAGGTCTGCAACATAACATCTCAATGTTGTAGGCTATTGTGTTGACTTGTTTGTTATACATCATGTCAGGAAAACCGGGGCAGTAGTTTTCCATAATCTCACTTAAAGCGTCTGTAAAATGAACCTGTGAACCTATTCAGCCTAAAATGGAGGCTAAGCCTGTGCACCTGCGCGCTAATGGTTTCCTCATACGCAAACGACAGGCTACTGTGGAACGCGCACATGATTAAGCAGGGACGCCAAGGTCATGAAACACACAAGTTGTAAATGTTCAGTTCCAGCTCACTTATCAAATGCACTCTTTTTAAACGCGTCCGTGCAATACTGCTGATGATTTATCCACAGAAGAAGCTCAACACCCACCTTTAGTTCGTCTCGTTCTGCGCCATTGGAAATACTAACAGACACCCATGTCCCGATACGAAGAGAATGTGTTATACTTGTTTTAGGTTCGGTAGCAGTCTAACTTCGCAGACAAACTGATCATGACTATTTTCATAACCTCGGTAATATTAAAAGCTTTACTTATTGAGCAGGGTATTGCACCCCCTTCGTCTTCCTTCCTGGTATTCGATCGCGCTGTTATTTTTACTTTCGGTTCTAAATCTCTTCCCTCTCGCACACCAATGTCATGTTGATACCACTAGGTGGAGTTGTTTCTCTCAGGATTTATATGCACAGTGGAGGCTTCTCCACAGACCTCATCGTAATCCTAGATTTCTCAAGGAGTGCAGGCTACACTTACTATTAGTCTACCAACACACTCTGAAGGTGCTGCAGTGATTCCCCAAAGCAGTTCATGGTGGGTAATTGGCTAAAGGTCTTTTTGTGTATTTTGGAGCATACAAGACCCCGTTTTTTCTGAAAAAAGTAAATTGAAAATATGAAAAAGTCTCTGCACGTTTTACTGTGGTAGACCAACTAAGACAGACTCTGTCTGTGGCTTCCTGCCTCCAAATGGTTCATACAGCTGGCTGGCACTAAGGGACAAGTTTCACATTTTTAAAATAACTTATTTAATTGGCTGGGCAACTAAGAACGCATCCTGAGTGGCTTAGTGGGCCACATCCCAGTGATGGGGAGGAAAGAAGAAAGACTGCATCAGAGAGGGTTAAAGCGGAGCGGATCTTTGACTGCATGGTCCACAGGTCAAAATGGTCATTATTGTGTCACAGTTTATGTAATGTGCCACCAATGCCTCAGTTGTACACAGGCACTGTAGTCCCCTCCTCAGAGAAGCTCTTGTGTTATGCTGCACTGCATATATCAACATATCAACAGGCTCAGTTGCACACAGGCACTCTAGGATGCCCCCTATAGGAAGAAGCTCTTGTGTTATGCTGCACTGCATATCAACAGGCCCAGATGTTAAACTCGGTGTATTCAGGGGGAGATGACCCGGGGACTCTAATGCTCAAACTGTAACCACCCAGGGGTCAACTCACCCAGGGGCCGTACTGGTCAACTCACCCAACTCACCCAGGGGCCGTACTGGTCAACTCACCCAACTCACACAGGGGCCGTACTGGTCAACTCACCCAGGGGCCGTACTGGTCAACTCACCCAACTCACCCAGGGGCCGTACTGGTCAACTCACCCAGGGGCCGTACTGGTCAACTCACACAACTCACCCAGGGGCCGTACTGGTCAACTCACACAGGGGCCGTACTGGTGAACTCACACAACTCACACAGGGGCCGTACTGGTCAACTCACCCAGGGGCCGTACTGGTCAACTCACACAACTCACACAGGGGCCGTACTGGTCAACTCACCCAGGGGCCGTACTGGTCAACTCACACAGGGGCCGTACTGGTCAACTCACACAGGGGCGTCACATTGTAATTCCATCAACAACACACACATTTGACCAGTTTCAAAGTGCCAGAGTGTGCTCATAGTGCTCGGAGTGGCAGTTTCCCAACACACCTGAGGGGTCACACCTGATACAGGCCAGCAGAGAGTTGAGTGCACTTTCTGATGTGCCCATGCTGATGTGGCCATATTCAGAAAGGAAACATGACTCGTCTTTTTGATGTGCCCATATTCAGAAAGGAAACATGACTCGTCTTTTTGATGTGCCCATATTCAGAAAGGAAACATGACTCGTCTTTTTGATGTGCCCATATTCAGAAAGGAAACATGACTCGTCTTTTTGATATGCCCATATTCAGAAAGGAAACATGACTCGTCTTTTTGATGTGCCCATATTCAGAAAGGAATCATGACTCGTCTTTTTGATGTGGCCATATTCAGAAAGGAATCATGACTCGTCTTTTTGATGTGGCCATGTCTGATGTGCCCATATTCAGAAAGGAAACATTACTCGTTTTTGTTGAATATTTTCAAATGCAGCAAAGAACAGAATGACAAAAAGCAGGCTCATCAAGTAACATAATTCAGACCATGTGCTCAGCTGTCCCTTCAGACTGTTTTATGTCGACTCTTTTTTTCCTGTGTCAGCCCCTTCCCATAGTGTCCAGATACTACATAACCTTTCTCAGTGTTGCAGCTGATGTTATATGTTCTTTTTGACACAAAAATATCAAACTACTCAACAGAAAGCTTTAGATACTGTTCTGCAAAGGACCAGCTGTTGATGGTGAGCTTGTCTGTGCGTTACTTGTTGCCTCTTTGTGGATTAATACTTCATTTTTACGACACTACTGTGGCTTTGTTGATGAATGAGCTGTTTTAATCTCTTACACTTTGTCTCCCTGTTCTTCCCTCTTGTTATTCTCACTGGTCTGCTTTCTCACTGTGGGTGTGGCAGATTACACAAGTTCACTCACACTAGTTACTGGCCCCACAGTATACTATAGGCTATAGGCCTGAATGACCCAGGGAAGAAGCTGTAGTGATTGATAAGTTCACTCACACTGGTTACTGGCCCCACAGTATACTATAGGCTATAGGCCTGAATGACCCTGGGAAGAAGCTGTAGTGATTGATAAGTTCACTTACATGTACACTGATTACTGGCCCCACAGTATAGGCCTGAATGACCCAGGGAAGAAGCTGTAGTGATTGATAAGTTCACTCACACTGGTTACAGGCCCCACAGTATAGGCCTGAATGACCCAGGGAAGAAGATGTAGTGATTGATAAGGCGCCTCCTAGGCCTAAGATCAAGAATAGTTAGCACATGCACACAAGTCCAGATGGCAAGACCAGACCAGTTCATGGTCCACTGTCAGACTACCATCATATTTGAATATCAAGATAACATTGAGTGTATTAATGAAGTATTAATAATTGATTAAAAATGTATTTTGATGAAAATTGTTTAAACTGCGCAGTGACCAAAACACCAAGAGAACGCCAGATCTGCCCCCAGTGGACAAGCATGTGCCATCAGTTACACAATCTGAATATTGAGTCATTGTTTCGTGGCCACTTTTCTTTTTCTTCCTGGAAAATTGTGTCCATTTGACCAATGATATTTCAAGAAAAAAAGAGGAACTTCCCCAAATCCCCACCCCCATACATTTGGTATCAATTACAAGTCCTGAATGTCCTCTATAGAGAACGAGAGGAGTTAGCTCAGTAGCATGCATGGTCTGGGAGATATTCACGTTTACAAATGTCCTCTAGAGAAGACAAAACAAACCTCTGGTAGTCAGGAGGTCATGCGGAGGTCATGTCTGAAAACAGCTTGTACTGTATGTAGCTCCACATGAGCTCAGGTTGTAACTCTGCCACTCTCTCTCCCCCTTGTGGCAGCTGGTGGTGGTGCGGCAGAAGGAGCGGCCGGAGGTGCTGTTCCGTCAGCTGCTGGTGGAGGACAAGGGTCTGCATGGAGGAGCCTCCTACATGGACACACACACACACACATACACACACACACACACACACACACACACACACTGCATGGAGGAGCCTCCTACATGGACTTCCTCTGCTACGTCCACCGCCAGATACGACAGCTGCTCACCTAGACACACACACACACACACACACACACACACACACACACACACACACACACACACACACACACACACACACACACACACACACACACTGCATGGAGGAGCCTCCTACATGGACTTCCTCTGCTACGTCCACCGCCAGATACGACAGCTGCTCACCTAAACACACACACACACACACACTCTCACTCTCACACACACACACACACACACACACACTGCATGGAGGAGCCTCCTACATGGACTTCCTCTGCTACGTCCACCGCCAGATACGACAGCTGCTCACCTAAACACACACACACACACACACTCTCACTCTCACACACACACACACACACTGCATGGAGGAGCCTCCTACATGGACTTCCTCTGCTACGTCCACCGCCAGATACGACAGCTGCTCACCTAGACACACTCACACACACACACACACACACACACACACACACACACTCCCATGGACACACACTCTCTCTCTGACACACACATACACAACCACTTTCTTTCTCTTTCTCCCTCTCTCCCTCTTTCTCTCTCTCTCTCACACACACATACTGTACACACACATACACACACACACACACTTGAGGCTGGGAGAGAGGCTTCAGCAATGGGATTTAGATGGAACTCCCACAAGGCTCTGCTCTGGACTACACTACCCACAGTGCAATTCTTCACCGGCAACTCTGTGGATATGGAATTTGGCCTATGGCCCTGTAGGTGTGTGTGTGTGTGTGTGTGCAAAGATGGCCGACCTGTCAGAAGATCGGTGGCCACTGGAGCCCCTCCCCCCAGTGGTGATTGGAGCGACGTATGTGCCATGTCAATTCTGATTGGATGTTGACTGTGTTGACTTTGCTATTTTCATTAAAGCCTAGTCTATACAATACCTGAGTGTGTTTTTCTGTGATCTTTCTTTACACACACACACACACACACACACGCACACACACATTTTTGCTCCAGTAACAGACATGCTACACACACCTCATATCAGCCTTATGTCAGCGTTAGCACAGTTGTGCCTTCCATGTGTTCAGAATGGCTAATCTACTGGGAAGAATATCTCCTGAATCCATTCTTGGTCATCACATCAGCAGTCTCAAACACAATCACTTAAGGGTCCCCTACCATGAGAACTGCCCAGTCCCCCCCCCCGCCCAACCAACCTCTGTTGTCCATGTCTTTATGAACCTTGCTTTCTGCTAGGGCTGTTCGATTTTGTCCATAATAAGATCTCGATTTACGATTACGATTATTTTGTGAAATGACAAAAGGCAAGAAATTATATCAAATACGCAGTTTTTTATTAATTATTTTGCAAATAATTTCCCCATTGGGATTTAAGCCCAAATCTTGCTCTTATTTATTAAACAATGTTAATTATTAATCATTCATTTTTAATTATTGATATAAAAAAAAATATTGAATTTTTGCCACAAAATAACATAAGTACTGTATATACCCAAGTTAAAGTGAATGGATGGGCCATCCCCAAGCTGGGCTTGGTTCCTTAGTTCCAGTGAAAGGAACTCTGTTTCGCATTAGCCAAGAGATTTTGGAGAATTCCATGCTCCCAACTTTGTGGGAACAGTTTGGGGATGGCCCCTTCCTGTTCCAACATGACTGTGCACCAGTGCACAAAGCAAGATCCCTGTGTGTGTGTGTGTGTGTGTGTGTGTGTGTGTGTGTGTGTGTGAAGTTTATACTGCCGTTATAACTAACATATGCAGACATTATGTTACCCTAACATTGTCAGGTCTGGAGGCCATGAACACTGTTCAAGACCTACTAATTTGTTGTGAACGCTATACCAGGATTAAAGAGTCTACTAATGAAGAATACTGAATTGGTGAATACAGGCCTAAAAAATGATTAATAATGCTTAACACATATTCAAAACATCATTTATACAATATTACTTACAATTGTTGTATTTACATAAGTCACTTTAAAACATGATAGTTCACATATGAATGTTCTGCAACACTTATTCATGCACAGTGTAAAACACATGATTCAGGTGGAACACAACAGGATGGATTCATGAGAGTCCAGTTATTTGTAGATGTTTACAGTTTGGATGTTTCCTCAGTTCAGAGAGCAGCTGCCGTGTTGAGGGTCCAGGATGATTCAGCCCCAGATCGAGCACTCTGAGGGCTGATGGGTTTGATCTCAGTGCTGAAGCTAAAGTTCTGAAACCTTCATCTGTTATACTGCACCACCCCAGGCTGTAGGAGAAAGAAGGAAACACTTCATCAGATCAGCTGAAGGACACACAGACCATCAAAGAGGGAAGCAGTTATTACCTGTGTGTGTGTGTGTGTGTGTGTGTGTGTGTGTGTGTGTGTGTGTGTGTGTCTGTGTGTTTGATGGAGGGACTGAGAAAGGAAGTCGGTGGTGTGTGTGTGTGTGTGTGTGTTTTGTGTGAGAGAGTGAGTCAGTGATTTGTGTATGTGTGTACTAGTGAGTGAGTCAGTGGTGAGTCAGTGGTGTGTCTGTGTGTGTGTGTGTGTGTGTGTGTGTGCGTGTGTGTGTGTGTGCATATTGTGTGTGTTATGCTGTGAATACCACTATGTAAGTGGGTGGCTAAATGAGGGAGTGACTGAGTGAGTGAGTCAGTGGTGTGTGTGTGTGTGTGTGTGTGTGTGTGTGTTGTGTTTGTCTATAAGTGGGTGACTAAATGATAGATGGTTGTTGGGTGTTTGTGTGTGTGTGCGTTTGTCTGTGAGTGAGGGACTGTGTGTATGAGTGTGAGTCTGTGTGTGTGTGTGTGTGCCTATATGTATGTATGTAAGTGTGTGCACATGTACAGTAGGTGTTAGAATGTGAATGCCTCCCTCACGCTTTGCCTGATCCACGGCCCTGCGTGAAATGTATTACGACTGTATTACAACTTACTGCCACGAGGTGGCAGTACAGTCCGCTGTAACGCTTTAGCGCTTTAAGACTCCAGATTTTTTTCACTAAAAGTAATTCACGAAGCATTTTAAAGAGACCCTATGCAACTTTTTCAGTCATAAAATCGCTTAGAAATCGTTGTTTTGCTTGACTGACTAGTTTTATCGAAAACAGTCACATTTCCTCCCGCCCCTAGTGTCCCTCTCCGCTATTACAACCTTGCAACTTTCTGATAAACGATCGTTTGCTGTTTACATCTGGAAGTCAGAGACGCGAAAGGAACAAGAAGAACCACGCTTGCAATTTATATATTTATATATAGCCTATATATGTATAAATATACACGCTAAAGCTGTCGGGGAAGCTCTGCAGAGAAATATGCAAGCATAAAACGAGCGAAAACGAAAAACGAAACCGAAACCAGAGATGAAATCACCAATCCTGCATTATTCCTCTTTAAGCCTAAAAGTAGCTTCTAAGCCTAGGACAGCTTAAAATAATTCGAGAGGACTCCTAACTCACTAAGACCTATTCTTAAACCGCTTTTAGTGGCATTTCACGTCACGATGTAGTGAAATTAACTTGCGGTTACAGGAGCGATGCGAGGGAATAATTGTACATTACAACTGGGGTTGCAAGGGATGCAATAACGCCACCGACAATCAAAACCACCACTGCATGTAAACTGAATGTAACGTGTCATTGTAGGCCTAAATCAAATTAATTTGTTTCTGCTCTTTGGGCTACATGCTTTCATATAGATTCATTCAAAGCATTAGGGATGGGCATAATTAATCGACGATCGAGGATTGATCATTAAGAATTTCGTCGACAACATATATTTGTAATCGATTAAACTATTGTAGGTTGCGTTGCGTAGTGTGAGTCTTGAAACAATTAAATTAATTTCACTGCGCCGCAACAATTAAACATTTTACGCCATTCTCAGTTACCGGCGAGTTTCCGTTTTGATTTTTGAAGTAGGCTAATCATGAAGACGTCATGGTGAAGTGTGGTGTGGGGCCATTTAAATTTTTAAGGTGACTTAGTTCGCTGCAAACACTACAATGACGTGTATGGCAGTGTTGTGCATGAACGAGTTCAAAAGAACGTGTTCATTGAACACGCTCATTTTTCTGTGAACGCTGAACTGAACGCAACACATTTGTAAATAATGAATTTGAACGTGAATTCGCTCAGATTTTGGGAAATGAACGACGAACGTCACTGTTGATGTCCAATTAAACGTTACGGAATTTATTTTGTCCTGAGAAGTCGAGTGACCCTATCTGCTGGCAATTTAGAAACAGTATGTCGTTGTCACACTCACTGCCCACGGGCGCCACTCCTAAACTACAGCTTTGCACTACCTTACTACATTACCCATGATCACGTTACGCATGATGCATTGTACACAGAACCGCTGCTGAATGCAATCACGGAAAGATTCTGCACTTGTCAGTGATGATAGAGGGATGCATAACGTGTTCAAAGGGCCCTACAGTATGTCACTGAACAGTTCCATCGCAGCAGGTAATGCAGCAAGGCAGCCTCCTCCATACTCCCGGTGTAAAAACTAGCCTACACTCTTCTGCTGTCAGGCATGCACAGCTGACGCATTTATTATTAATTATTAATAAATGCGCGGCCGCATATATTAGGCATCGGTATCTGCCATAGACCTAAAAGAAATGTAGGCTATCAGCCCAGCGAAATAAAGCCCATTTACGGACATTCTCAATTAGATGAGAACAACAGGTGGCTGTAGCCTATATTCCGTCAGAAACAGATTTTTATTCAAATGAACTGAATTTGAACTAGTTCAAAATTAGAAATGGTGAACTATGAACGTGAACAGTTCACTTTGCACTTGTGTGAACTGAACTTTGAACTAGTTACTGAAGAGTGTGAACGTGCACAACACTGGTGTATGGTTATGGTTATGCTAGCAGACGCCTTTATCCAAACACGGCCATTAACTCAAACTATAGCCTATGTATGACTTGACTAAATATAGCGGTGCATCCTGTAATGTTATTTACCAAACTGGTAATGAATCTCACTACGAAGAAAAGAAGCAGCTGTTAGTGAAATTCTACCAGTCTGGTGATAGTAGGCTATGTCGTGACGGAATGTGATATGCTGGTCTCAATAAATGTAGGCTATAAGGGCAGCATATCTCAATGAACTTAGGCTACGTCCATTGTGTCATTTTCTCAGCTCGTTGAGCATCGCATGTCCTCCATGCTAAATTCGAGTTGATGCTCATGCTAGGTTGAAACTGAGCACAATCAAAACGGAAACTCGCATTTAACTGAGAATGGCGTCAAATATTGACTTCCTCCCATAAAGAGACATGCCTCCACTACGACAATTGGACGTCAATGTCGGAGTGCTGGTATGTCGGAATGAACGGCGGTAGCCAAGACTCACACTACGCAACAAACATGTTGTGGTTTTGTATTTTCATTGCATTTTAAATTTAATAAATAATTAATTTTAATATGAAAATATTAATGATTAATCGATAGTTGATCGTTAATTCTCCCGACGATCGACTAAGAAAATTTAACCGAATGCCCATCCCTACAAAGCATGTTGCAAAGATAGGCTACTGCTCCACTTCGTGTCAGCTACTGAGTGGCTCAATGGGTAGCGTTGCACACTGTGACGTGAGGATTCGAGGTTCGATTCTGACTTGCTCTTGCACGATGTAGTGAAATGTAGGAGAATTTGTCATCATCTGATTTGACATGGAGAGAAAATGCAAATGATGAATAGGCCTACTAAAGCCAATTTATGCCCATTTGTCTAATTCTCTGCACCTCACTGTCTAAGCATTCAGCATTCACTGTTCTGGGGTGCGTTTCTAGAAAGCCTCGAATGCTAACTTGCATCGCAACCTTGGGAGTTTGCTCCGTCGTTCTTGCATTTGGTGTTTCTCGAAAAAGTAGTTCAAACTGTCAATCGCAAACAAGGACTGGACACCTGTGGCGTAGGCCTACCTTGGGAGTTGCGGTTGGTGATGTCGTCAGTGTCAGGAGCGCTTAACCAAAAATCACTAAGTTGATGTTTTTCTCGTGACACATGATTGCGCTATACTGTAGGCTAATAAATCAAAAGATCGACTGACCTGTTGGGCTCATTCTTGCTACTTGTGTTACCTTGCGTTAATTTGCGTGTTGGTTTGCATTTTGGTAGGCTAGTATTATGGAATTTACAAATCCATCCTATATGCACACCGTTCGGTAGTGCAGTGGCTAGAGCAGGTGGCTTTTCATCGAATCGTCGTATAGGTTCTAATACCGTATGCATGAAAAAATGTATTTGTTGCTGACTACAGCGAAACGTGAAAGTAACCCTACTAAGTAATGCCGTGGAGCTATTATTTAAACTGATGTCGTGGTCCTGGCCACTCGATGTAAAGTAATTAAATATATTTAGGGTCTAACCTATTGTTATGTGTGGTATGCCTGCTCTTACTCAAAAGTGACAGGGAGAGGTGAGATGCGAACCATGGCCTCGCCGCAATGTACTGACGCGCAACAGCTGAACCACCGATTGTCCTAAATAGAAGCCGGTGCATTTTACCGATTTGGGAAAATAAAAGCTCTGGCTATTATTTTCAGTTTTACAGTAGGCAAGATGTTTGTGATGGGTCGGAAAACGGGACATTTTATTTTTTAATTGTTTCCCGCATTTAGAATCAAGAATAACATTCGTGAACCATTTTGTTCTGTTGCCAGCATAAAAACAAGCGTCGGCCTATCCGCAATTTTGAAATAGGTATGAATTGAGCCAAAAATGACAACACAAGTTGCGCTTCGGACATAGGCCTAATTATGCTTTTAAATGGAAGTTTGACACTGGCCTCGTGACCTCATGAAACCATTAGTGACAGCAAAACAAACCTAAACGAAACAACCAGATGCCTCTGCATACAATTTTGACAGTCCATAAACAAAAAGCAACATGAGCCTTTGGCAAAAAAAACCCACTGACGATGTGAACTTGCGCCTCATCGTGAGCATGCAGAATAAGAGACTGACACGCTACCAACACACTACCTAACAATTTCAAGCTTCTGAGATTACTTAGACACTTTATTCATAGGCAATGTTGCCATGTTAATTTGGGATCGAAGGCTTTCACAGAGATACACGTTTTTACGTGTAACGTTGCATTGCATTATCTTGATGGCTGCAGGCCTAAAGGGAGAGTTCAACTCTTCCAAAGACGAAATCAAGTGCCGAAAAAATTGCCTCGCTGTAGGCTATCTACTGAAATCGCCAAAGTTAGGCTACTGCATTGCCCACATTTTAATTATGTAGGCCTATGAAAAAGGGACTTGGTCCTGCATCTCGAAGCGCATGTGGTGGCTCTCTGATAACTTGTCCGCTTCGCATGCATAGTCGCATTCTGCGCGGCGTTGGTTCAAACCCAGGTGATGTCATTGTTTTTTTTCCGAGTAGGCTACATTTGTTTATTGTAATTTAAACCCTTCATTAATAACACACTTTAACGCAACCATTCAAAATTATAGTAGCCTACTCACTAGGCCTACCAAAGTGAGCTATCTCTCCCCAAATCAGTATGAGCTGCAGGCTGCACTCTCCCAAATCAACACGAACTTAGGGATGTGGAGCAATAACTGGTCTTCAACTGATCGCAGAAATAAGGTTAGTTTTTGTAAATTATATTATGGACACGTCAATACCATATATGTTCGCGCAGACTTCTGTATCGCGCAGAAGTAGGCTTGTGGTTTTATGATTGACTATTTGTCCTAACCCTGCTCACAAGTGCCACCTGGTGGTTGTTTGGGTCATTGCAGCTTCAAATCTATAAAATAAGTGTGATTCACACGAGGGGTCTCGTGAGGATCTCACGTGAAGCCAGCCAATTGAAACCAACACCTACTGTATGTCTGAGTACATGTGTTTGAATGTGTTTATACTATGTGTGTGTGTGTGTGTGTGTGTGTGTGAGTGCATGCCTAGCAGGTCCAGGATGATAGTGTGTGCACATCTTTGTGTGAGAGACTGTGTGTGTGTGTGTGTGTGTGTGTGTGTGTCCTGTTATAGAACGAGTGACTGTGTAACTGAGTAAGAGACAAAAAGACATAAAACACACTGTCAAATTCACTGATATCAACTCAGTATTTGGTCTTGTGATACTCTTGTGAATGGTCTTGTTGATTGTCCAAAAGGAAATGAAGATGGTGTGTTTGTGTGTGTGTGTGTGTCAGGGATGGAAATTAGCCACCCGCCAAATGCGTGAAGTTTTGCGCGCTGGTGGGTGAAATATGTCAACACACCCGCCACTGTGGCGGGTAAGCAACAACTTCTACTTCAAGTTGTTTATTTCATCAGAATATTAGCAGTCGCCACAGAGATAAGAACACACGCCTTGTATCAATATCCTCAACATCGATAGATAGCATGGACATGACGATCGCAACAAACAATCTGCAACGGAGCGCCTTAGAAGGTTGGCTCTCATCATTGCGTCGTCAGTAGCCATAAGAGCCTACAGTAGCCTACTCTTCCAGTTAAGGTGACAGCTAGATAGCCTACAACAATTGACTGTATACATTTACAACGAGGCTACCGGTTAATACGTTTAGGTAGGAAATTGGATATATAACAGATATACCAAACTCTGAGTCATACCAAACTCTAAGTTAAGCACCCAGCCAATTAAACAGGACCAAGGAAAAAGTGAACGGGACAACTCACAATCCATACCACGGTAACCTACCTAAATCATAGAAGTTAACATTGCTTATCTTTTCTATGACGCCAGAAATATGCTTCTTACCTTCTTAGTTTTTTGAACATTCATGTTATCTAATGAAAACATGTATCCTTGAACTATGCGTGATATTTTCCTAAAACTGAATGAAACCTACAGTGGGTACGGGTTGAGAATGCACCTTCTCCCGCGGGACTCCCGAAGAGATCCCGCAGGCCGTCAAGCCGATTTTTTTCGAGGCTAAGGCAATGTACCCAAACAACCACCAGGTGGCAGAAAGTTTCAACTGCATTTAATGATGAAGACCGCATATCCGTCAATAGTTGACTCCTTAATCTCATTTAATCATTAAAATGAAGGTGATGACTGGCGAAATTATTCAAACGACGCTTCAATGAACCATTGTTGAAATGAATGAAAATGGTTATAGAAATCGCCTACAGCCTAACGCCGACACAGCTGATTCTTTGATTGATTCTAAGCTGTTTTGATGTAGGGGATGGGTAAACTGGCGCGCTACAAACATTTAAATGTCAAACCATATTTATTTCTCTTTGTTGCCATGGTATTGGGGGAAACGCGGAGAAACGAGATGGTCAGTACTCGTATTTTTTCTTCGCGTTTCGTTATAAGAAATATATAAGTAATAGTTAAAGTCTTCTTCCGTATTGAACAGATAGCCTACGGGACGCTCTTTGTTCCGTAGGCTATTTTAAGGAACTACTCAATGCACACACACTGGGTAAACTGGCGCGCTACAAACATTTAAATGTCAAATCATATTTATTTCTCTTTGTCGCCATGGTATTGGGGGAAACGCGGAGAAACGAGATGGTCAGTCCTCGTATTTTTTCTTCGCGTTTCGTTATAAGAAATATATAAGTAATAGTTAAAGTCTTCTTCCGTATTGAACAGATAGCCTACGGGACGCTCTTTGTTCCGTAGGCTATTTTAAGGAACTCAATGCACACACACTGGGTAAACTGGCGCGCTACAAACATTTAAATGTCAAATCATATTTATTTCTCTTTGTCGCCATGGTATTGGGGGAAACGCGGAGAAACGAGATGGTCAGTCCTCGTATTTTTTCTTCGCGTTTCGTTATAAGAAATATATAAGTAATAGTTAAAGTCTTCTTCCGTATTGAACAGATCTACGGGACGCTCTTTGTTCCATAGGCTATTTTAAGGAACTACTCAATGCACACACACTGGGTAAACTGGCGCGCTAGAAAGTGCCATTATCATTGCCATATTCTCTTAAAACATAGGCTATATATTTGAAAACGAGTTGATTACAGGTTTCTAATGGTGTTTCTATAATATGATAAAAGCAGAGATTGAGATGTGTGTTTGGAACAGTTTTTCAAATCCCCCGGGGGGTATTTAGACTCCAGGGTGTTAAGCACTCATTCACAACTGTCCCATCGCTAAATGCTCTCTTGTGTTGCGTGATCACACAAGTATACCTGTCGTAGTGTGCTTTTAATTTGATAGGCCTAATTATTATCTCCGCCAAGGAGGTTGTTTTCATCGGGACTCAGTGTAAAAGGAACAGGTCAACCCCGCGATTAGGGGTGTGTGACTGATGACTTATTTGGCAAGGCTATTATTTGGCTTACTATGCATGGCTGTAGGCAGCTATGAGGCCACTGAGATCTGGACCTCATCGGTTTTGAGAGCTGGAAATACATGTGTTTGCCAAATATCGGTATATTGTTGTGCATGTTGCGTTCGCGAATCGGGGAAGTGAAAGCAGTCCTGTATAGACATTGCAAGTTTTCATGGTGATCATCAGCGCAGCTGTAGCTGATTGTGAAAGCCGATTGGAAATACATAAGTTTAGAGCGAACGTTTCAACTATGTTTGCCATGGTAGACAAAAACACTCAAATAAAACAATAGCCTAAAAAATAACTGTAGTGCGTAATGGACACGGCTCTATATCCTAAATCATTTTCGAGGTTGGCCATTTGGTAATATGACCTATCCTTACTGACAATATTTTTTGGGCACGAATGAATGGGTTTGCCCTTAGTTGAAATGGAGGCCGGGGAGAGTGCGCGGCAGCTATTGTTATGTATGGAGCTGGCTTAACAAAGTTTTGTGCGTTAGGCCTATATATAACGCACAAAACTTTGTTAAGCCAGCTCTCTCTCTATATATATATAGAGAGAGGGAGAGAGAGAGAGAGAGAGAGAGAGAGAGAGAGAGAGAGAGAGAGAGAGAGAGAGAGAGAGAGGGGGGGGGGGAGAGATTCATGCATGCTACATTATGTTTTTTTTCTCATTGGAATACAGCAGGACAGGATGCCTTTTATCTATCAAACGCAAAAGCTGAGATTGTTGGAAGGACTAGGCTACTCAACAAACTTGTTTTTCGTTTCTGGGAGATCTCGTTATCGTTTTGGATTGTCGGATTTTATACTTATTGTATATATAGGATGAACAAAGTCTATGGATTTGCTATATCAAATCCAGTAGCCTAATAATTAGGCTATGTGCCACGTCCGATTTCGCAAGTGGTGTAGTAGGCTACATTTAAAAATCGACAGCCGTCTGTGAGATCCATTTCATGAAGAGCAATTGTCTTGTGCGATCATTCCCCCTCCCCCACACTCGTCTAACCAGTTCACTACATTATAGCCTACCTATATGCGCCATTGAGGACGACACTTGAGCCCGACACTATGTCAATGTAAAAATGTGTGTGAGTGTGCGCTGAACCACAAATTAACATATTAACTTTTCTTTTCAGCAGACATCGCAAACATAAAAAGAATCTCAAAACAGAAAATCTTTCATGTCTTTTAATAAAACGATGCCTTTTGTCTTGATGGGTTCCGGAGAGGTTCTTCGATTAGGATTCCAACCCCGATCGCTGGCGTCCGATACATATGCTTCAACCACTTGCGCCACAGCTAGATTGTGATCTCCGACATGCTTTATTCGGCACATGGACTTGAAACGCCGATCAAAAGTTCTGACATGTTAAACTGACGTTAGTTATTAATTCACCACATGATAAAATGCTGTCATATAGCTTGACGCCCAGCAGCCTATGGTAGTCTATGCCTATCTCTGAATAAACATGAACATGCATACGATACATACGTTGCTTGAAACTTATTTTGCGGAGCTAGGCCTGCAGCTAGTTGATGGTTACAATGAATCACCCTCACTGCCCTATCGCATATCTGACCATCCATTGTTACAATGTTACAAAATGTGCAATCTTCTCCATGCATGTAGCCTACGGTTATAAGTAAAGTGACAAGCATAGGCATGTATTAAAGAGATTTCTGTTAAAAACATTTTATTTTCAGTCGTCAAAAGTGGTGGGGACAAAATCTGTGATAACAAGTGCTGGGTACCTGTAGGCTACCCAGCGTCGCCGGTTAAAATGAACATGCCTCCGTTTTAAAATAGCCTATACACATTTCTAAGTATTCCTAGCATGTAAGTGTTGCCAAAATGTCCATCTCGTCCATCTCTTTCATCTTCGCCTTGACATTGACAATAATAGCCTATTCACGGAAATGCGGTCTTGTAACCGTAATGAATTCATGAATTAATCTAAGGTTGCCTTTCGAGTATTTCAGGTTGAATTGAAGGCTATTTCCTTCTGATAGGCCTATAGGCGATTTTCTAAAACCATTTTCATTCATTTCAACAATGGTTTATTGAAACGTCGTTTGATTAATTTCGCCAGTCATCACTTTCATTTTAATGATTAAATGAGACGGATATGCGGAGCATTTCTCTCCCTCTCCATTGACCAAAACGTTGCTCTGCGAGCGTCATGTCTCTTTTCTCCGCTTGTCACCAGCGCGGTGTCCTCGGGTTTTTCCATGAGCCGAACCTTCATATTATTAGGGCGGTCTATGTTGCCCCCTTCCGGTTGCAGTTTTAATTACAAAGTCCCGAAGCATCGGGACTCCCGATGTGCGGGAAAGAAAGGAGCATTCTCAACCCGTACCATCTGTAATTATGTTCACGTACCTCTTAAAGTGACACACACTCAATTAGACCTACAGTAGGCGTTACTTGAGAATGGCCATTTCCCTCACGCATTGCGTGATTCACGCTTGGCGTGAAATGTATTACAGCTGTATTACAACTTACCGCCACAAGTTGGCAGTACAGTCCGCTGTAGCATTGCTGCGGTGTGATTGATATGTAGTCCAGTTCTACTCATTCAATAGGCGACCAGGAAGCAACCTCTAAGTGGCCCAGCCCACAGTTTAACTGAAATGTAAGCTAGAGAAAAAATATTTTGCGAGCTTTCGGAAATGCCAACAGAAATCCCTATTAGCCTAGTCACCTACAGACTGCAACACTACAACTATTTTATTGTTTTGTTTTTTTCGGGTGTTTATAAATTCAGCCCGGCACTCTGAAAATGTTCGCAAGGCTCTGCACTTCGAAAAAGACGAGCATGAACTAACAAACTATTTGTCATAGGCCTAGTTCAAAATTGCAATTAACACAAGCAGCAGATTGAAATAACACTTTATGTTTCATTCGAGAGTTTGACAAAGGTGAGGATGATAAGCACTATGCAAACAAGTTTTATTGAGTTAGACTGCGTCTCTATAATAGTTCCGTAATCTGACTTCCTCAATCCTCATGAATGTAATTCTGTAATTTCTCTTTGGATAGCTATCTATCTATCCAATGGCGTCAGTTTAGTTTTCAGGGGAGAAAAACGCTATTTTACAGCTTGGTTTGATAAGTGCTGGGGACATACATTTTATATGATCTTAACGATGTTGAGGACTTGTTGCGTTTCTGACTCTGCTGCGCCGTTGTCGCCAGAACCAGTTTTAAACGCACAGGCCTAGGCTATATTTAGGTTACTTCATCAGCTTCGTATTTAAATGGCTCATTCCGAGGAGAATGAAGGCTAGTTCGCTAGCTTCTATCATGTCCTCAGGACTCGGCTCGCACCCCCCCCCAAAAAAAACGAAACCAGAGCCAGAGAGATGCTGAAATCGCATAGGCCTACCGGTCTGTGTCCCAAGTAGTTCATTCTAACTCCACGAAAATTACCACCGCTGGTCAATTTGCTTTGGTTTGTGGAGTAGCCTAATCCATATGGATTGGTGAAAATGTAGGCTTTAGACTTACTTTCTCGGGGGGCAGAGACATTTTTCAAGGTGGTCTAGTCCCTCATGAAATACAGTAGCCAAAGCATAAATCTTTTCATCGTAGTTCCGTGGGCTATTCGAAATTGCGCTCTGATCAGCGGAGGACGGGAGCAGTGAATCTAACTTGTTTATCGAAGAACAGTAGCCTACCATGCCTTACCATTATCTTTGATATTTCATTGCATGGTTTTGAATATTTTAACAGTTGCCAAAAATATAAGGGATTCAGTCAGTCGAGTTTATTTGATATTCGCGGCATACACTTGAAACGCACGATCAAAACTTCTGACATGCATACTGACGACTGTCCCTTATTGACAGTCAGCTGGGCCACATGATAAAATGCAGTCTAGCTTGACGTACAGTAGCCAACGGTAGGCCTATGCCTATCTCTGAATCAACATGAACACGAGTATTTAAGTTGCTAGAACTTTATTTTGCGTAGCTATAGGTCTAGTCAATGGTGAAAATGAATCACCACTCACTGTCCTATCGTCAAGCGTAGCCATGTATGAATTTTATTTTCAGTTGTCAAAAGTGGTGGGGACAAAATCTGTGATAACAAAAAGTGTTAAAATGACGCCTATCTATCTATCTATCTATCTATCTATCTATCTATCTATCTATCTATCGTTCGGTTTCACTTGCGCAAAAAGACGAGCATGAACTTTGCGAGGTTATCCGGTTCCTCAAATTGGTGAGGGTTCTGTTACATCTGCGATCAAGTGATTTGAAACGTAGAAAATATTGTAACTATTAGTCTAGTCTAGTCTTTGACTTTTGAGTCGTTTTCCAAGCATCTATGCCGTGCCGACGATGGCTATCACAAAGCGATTTCTAATAGGGCTTCGAAATGGGCAGCAGCATGAAGTGTTGGAAGCTAACTGTACCATCCCCCCTCTGTGAGCTGGCCTCTGTGCCTTAGAACACGAATTAAAAAATCCCCCACCCCCCAAGAGCAGTTTCACACATCATTAGCAATAGCAATCTTTTGTGTAGGCTATGTTGAGTGTGCGTCTGCAACAGTGAGCCTACTCCTTTTCGGCTTTCGGAAACAGCAGCATCATTTTCGCCGGGGACCGGGTAGTAGGGGTGTCAACAATAATCGATTCGGCGATGCATCGCAATGCGGGGCATGCACGATTCAGCATCGATGCGGCAACGTGCCATAATCGATTATGTCACTATTTATTTTCTGGCCTCGAGTACAGTAAAGTTGACGTTTCCATTCATTCCGGTGGCATTTCCAGAGCAATGTTGCAATGACATGCGCCGCCTGTACAGTGTTTCCCCACACATAGACTAATTTGTGGCAGTGCACCACAGATTCAACACAGCCGCCACATATGCGTTCTGTTATTCATTATGTTTTTAAATAAATTTAAAACACGCATCGTATTCGTAAAGCTGCATTTCTTTCCCCTACTCCCCCTTCCTCTCTTGCTCACACACACAGCCACAGCCCCCCTCTCCGTGCACAACACGTTTGTCTCCATGAACGATTTCCATTGTAGACTATGCGTGCAACTTTACCGAACAGTATAAGTAAAGCCCCTCTCCGCACTTTTTTGGTAAACAAGCCTAGGTTACTCATAGCGCTTTAATGTAGTCAGATCTTTCCATAACACTTGTTGCAACGCTAATAAGACTAGCCTAAGCTAGGCCTACATAATGTCAACATTATTTTTTATTTAGGCCTACAGGTCAATAAGAAAACCTAACAAATGTGTTGTTGTTTGTGTAACCCAGACATCAGCAACTTTCATTTTATACGACCAATCACATCTCGTGGCAGCTCCCTCACGGCTGCAACTTGTGCACTCGCTTGTGATTTTTAGCGGTATGTTCATCAGGTCACAGAGCTGCCTGAGCCTCTACGTCAACAATGAATGAGAAATTATTATCGCGCAAGTAGGCTATGCTACACACAATTCCCCCCTAAACATACAGGCAATGAGAAGCCTTGAATTAATTGTTTTTAATCCCCTAAACATACAGGCAATGAGAAGCCTTGAATTAATAGTTTCTTAAAGGGATAGTTCGGGTTTTAAGACACGAAGTTATATGGGTTCCCTGTCAGCAACGTTGTGCATCAGCACTGACTTACCCCCCGACAGCGTCCTGTGAGCCGAGATCCAGCCGGTTTTTGATCGTTTTTGATGCCGGACTATTTTCTTCAGCAAGTTTCTGGGGTCACGAAAGTAAAGTGTTTTTCTTCTCAAAACCATATGCGTTCAACAGAGTGATATATTTGCACCACAAAAACGTTGTCCAGCTGTCAGTAGCGCGCAGTGATAGGAATCGCGGAAAATAAGTAAGTGATAACGAGGTTTGAATTTTTCCTGGACAACGTTTTTGTGGTGCAAATATATCACTCTTTTGAACGCATATGGTTTTGAGAAGAAAAACACTTTACTTTCGTGACCCCAGAAACTTGCCGGACTACTTTCTTCAGCATCAAAAACCGGCTGGATCTCGGCTCACAGGACGCTGTTGCGGGGTAAGTCAGTGCTGATGCACAACGTTGCTGACGGGGAACCCATATAACTTCCTGTCTTAAAACCCGAACTATCCCTTTAATGTATCAGACAATTTTTCGGGACAATTAGGGCAGGATTAGGGATCGGGACAACTGCTTGTATTTCATGACTGTCCCGATTTTTTTGGTCACCCTAAGGAAACTGAACAGTCCAACCAGTAGACTGTGGTAAGCTAGCCAACTATGCTACTGTTTACAATATTATTTTAAGACTTTAAGCAGACAGCTGAATTAAAGAGGTGTAGTTGTAATATGAACATAGGCTAAAATATGCATAACGTGAGCTGTCATGAATATCAGAATTTCAGTATTTTCTCTTTATATCAGGATATGGGTTAATATAATACTCCAAAGTTTAAAATGTTATTTCATACAATTGCAAGGTCCACCGTCCCCCCCACATAATAGCCAATACAATCTTTAGTTCAATATGACTGCTTGAATTGCCTGTCTGATGACAAATTTGCCTTGTTGTGTGCAGTAGAATTTTGATGCATTGCAATGCATCGCAATGCATCGTAGAATCGAATTGAATCGAATCGTTACCTGGTGAATCGTAATCGAATCGAATCGTGAGGGCAGTGCCAATGCACACCCCTACCGGGTAGCCTACATGTCTCCACCACTTTTTACGACAAACGATTTTGTCCCCACCACTTTTTAAATGTTTATCAATTCATCAAAAAAGTTGGTGCCCACCAGTGATGCGCGGGTACGTGTCTGAACGGCCCTCCCCGCCCCGCCGTTTACAACTAACTCGACCGCAACTCGGACCGCAAAAAATAATTATTGAAATACTGTACCCAACCCGCTAATTGTAAAAATGTGTCCAACTTAGTCGTAGCGTCATTGAGCTACGCAAAACTGGTATCTCATGCATGTAAACAATATAGGCCTAATTATATATAGCCTATTGCTCAGAATTTGGGAAACATGCATTTAGTCTAAGCCTACCTTTTTTTGTTCTGTGTCAGCATTCATCCAAAAATTAGGCTATTTGACTCAACATTGAACTGAACATAATTAGCCTAAGGATTTTCCTATACAAATTCTGTTTCAGCCGTTCCTCACATGAATGCGTTGAGGCTCCCGAGCATGAAATGCAGGCATAGAATATTACAGTATTACTTTTAAGAAACTCTTTATTAACGTCTTCATCAATGGACCAAAACAAAAATCAAAACCAAAACCCATAGAGCCCGACTGAGTGCGTCATTGCTCCTTGATTATAAATTGCAACGAGATGAAACCTTTATTGCACGAAAGCGCAGACGTGGGGCTTTCCAACGAGCCACTTTATAAGTTGCGCAAGGACGCACATTGCATGCTCATATACCTATAAGGCTATATGCCTTGATGACATTAAATTAAGTAGGCCTATTTCCTGATTGGGGACACTTTTAGTTTATTTTTCTTTCAGTCCATGGTTCCACCATTCAATCTTGCTGCAAATTATCAGACTTGAGAAGCACGCATCGCATCGGCAACTTCGCTGCTCAGTAGCCGAATTTTCTGTCGAGGACTGAGGATGCCAGCAGCTGGAGAAAAAAGTTGCAGATCATAGACAAAGAAAGCATATGCTCTGAGAACAGAACACAACTGCATGTCAAGTGTAGCCGAGGGTCTGTCTACGCAGAAACAACAAGTGCATACATGTTCGTGACAAAATATGGGGAATAGAATCGCGTTTCAGTGGGAATGCTGCAAATTATGTTTTCCTCTTCTAAAGACAATTATGTAGCCTATGATATAAATGACAAAAAATTAACGGCATATTTTTTTTTACCGACCCGACCAAACATGACCCGAATATCATTAAAAATATGTTTACTTGACCCATAACCGCGGGTGACCATGTTATGTGCAAATCTAACAACTGAGATGCATCCCCTATAATCATTATATAGATCAAAAAAGACAAGTACTGTAGAACACACAAACAACCATAGGATTCATGAGGTCATATCCTTTTGAAATAAATTAAGTCACCGTTAATGCTACGGGGCAAACATGTGTTTCTTAGTGTCTTGAAACTTTCTTCTGTGAACTGCAAGTCCGATCAAACTTCATTCAAAGGCAGTCCATAATTCAAATGAAATTGTTTTCTAACGAAAAAGTCCTACCTTTTAGAATAGGCCCAAATAATAGAATATTTAAGTAGACAAGATATGTGTGGTGCCAGTGCGTCGGCAAAATGGGACATTTTATTTTTAATTGTTTCCCGCCTGATCAAAACCGTTCAGGAATTATTTATGCAAAAGTGAAACGTTCATAATTCATTCTCCCTCCTTCGCTTTCGGTTCGGAATGAAACAGCAGAGAGCATAAACCATATAGTTTCTCCTGTAGGCCTATTTTAGGCTATTTGACAAATATGACAAACAGCCAGCTTACATTTCAAATAAACATATAGCCTAATGTAGGCCTATACATAGGCAAGAGGTTTGTGGTGCGTCGGAAAATGGGACATTTTATTTTTAATTGTTTCCCGCATTTAGAATCAAGAATAACATTCGTGAACCATTTTGTTTTGTTGCCAGCATAAAAACAAGCGTACCATCGGCCTATCCGCACATTTGAAATAAAATGTATGAATTGACCCAAAAACGAGAACACAAGTTGCGCTTTGGACATAGGCTTATGCTTTTAGTGGAAACTGGCCTCGTGACCTCATGAAACCATTAGTGACAGCAAAACAAACCTAAACGAAACAGCCAGATGCCTCTTCATACAATAGGCCAACAGAAGACACCTTCATAAACAATAACACGTTTTATCGTGAGACTAGGCTGTTAAAAGCAGAAAAGATGTTCAGCTTGCTTCGGGATTTAATTCACTTTTGGATTGTTTGGCTAGTGGCTAGTGGCACCCTACCCAGCCTGGAGTTACTCCACAACACCAGGACACTCATGTACAAAGACTTGCGTACGCGAAAATCTGGAAAGAAGCGTACGCACAAAAAAAATCAGATGTATGAAACCATGCGTACGCAGCAATCCACGCAGCTTTCCTTTGAACATCCCAATTTACGTGAAATTAAACGCACATGCACGAGCGTTATACTCCACCCTCTCTCCTCCCTCAATCACACTCATTTTAATATGCAAACTAGAAGGCCACTCGAAAACTCAGACCTCCGCGAAGGCAAAATGGCTTATCCCACAATATTAATAAGAGTTAAAACGCATTTGTAGATCCATCCGTTCTCGAACCTGCTACAAAATGTAATACAATTTAAATAATCAAATCAAATGAAGAAGTGCTCTTATCAGACAAAATGGTAAAGATACAGTAGCCTACAGTGGGTCTTTATCATCTGTAATTAATATCGAAACAAAAAAACGGTAGTGGCAGAGCGTGGCAGTGGCTACAAGGGTCAGAGACCGTGGCAGATTCAGTGGTCAGTCTGCAAGTGACAAGGTTCACATAACGCGGTTTGGTGGGCATTTCAAGCATTACAAAATAACTGCATTAATCACTCGTAGTGCATTAATCACTCCATAGTAGAAGTTTATCCAGGCTTTGCCATGACGATTTCTGGATCATATTCATATTTTGCACAAATGTGACAACAATAATGTGAATGCTTACTCGAGGAAAGTCAAAGTAGCCTATGCAGTCAGTCAGGGAAATTGCTTCAATTCACGCGTATCATCTTGTCCCATTTGTATTTAGTTTTACTGAAAACTATCGGAAATATGTGAAAACACCCGGAAAATGTTTAAGGCATGGACATATTCGTGAAGCCGACCCCATTCATCGCAGATTTCGAGGAAGGAAAGCTCTTCGAAATCTGAAATGTTTGATAAGCCAGTGAACAATCATGGAACTAAATATAGGCACTATATTTATACGTTTCACATTAGGCTACCTAATTCTTGATATCCTCTGATAAGACTACAGTTTTAATTGCAGATATAGGCTGTTGCATATAGTTTGGTAGTATTAACGCACATTGCATGCCCATTTATCTAGAAACATATGCCGACTTCGAAGTGCTATTTTAAATAGCCCACATTTCACAATATGCTGTGCAAATAAAGGCCTTGATTCGTGATCAACTAATGTTGTTGCGCTGCATTGCCTCTACGTGTCGCCAACTGACGATACACACTGGAAATGTGCGTACGCCAGGCATGAAGCTTGCGTGGAGGACCGCACATTCTCACGTTCAAGTCAGTCTTTGTACATCCGGACGTGAGCGTGAGAGTTAGCGTACGCAGCATTTTTGTGCGTACGCAAGCTTTGTACATGAGGCCCCAGGGCATTGAAGAGGGCAAGAAAGATCATGGAGGACCCTTTACATCCAGGCTCCGCCCTCTTCCAAATGCTCCCCTCTGGAAGAAGGCTACGGCTCCCGAGAGCAGTGAAGTCCAGGCATCGCCTGAGCTTCTTCCCTACAGCTGCCAGGCTTTTCAATCACAGTTCGAACTCTCTCTAGGACTGAATGCACTGACGCACTGTTTGCACCTTTACTGTTGTCCACTGCACTTTACTTAACTGCTCTCTGCCTGCATATCATCAGCACTTTCAACATTAAAGGTGCACTATGAGATCCTACTTGATCTTAGCGAGATTTCATTTGTATCTCAAATCGTATGTTTCTCCCCTTGATCAGCTTGCTGTCTGTCCACTGAATACGATGTGAAAAAACCCGATATCAAAAGACAACACAGGGGCTGTGATCCTCAAAACAAACGTTAACAACAATAGGGGCACAGGATGTGCACCAAAACAATAACAAACCAAAGATTCTAGAACAGAGCCAGATTGATCAGTTATTACGTCAAAAGAATGAAGCTCTGAGTTCGACGCCAGGCGCCAGGCGCGCCACTGTGGTAAGCACAGCGCAACATTTCAGACACAGTTCAATCATAACACCTAAACAGCTGTTTTTGCCGTTGTCAGCTGTTTTTTTTTGTTTCCACGGTAATGAACTGCAAGATCTGGCCGTGTGAAAGGCACAATTTATTATTTTTCAACTTTTCCAGATAATGTAGGCCTATAAATGCGCTGGTGAATAGATCACATCAATTCCCATTGGGAGATTCTGTTAAGCTAGCTAGCAGGCAAACTAACTTAGCTACGTTATATTATCATCTTTTTTTCTTATTTTCTATCCGTAGGCTAAGTTAACCTTTGTTTACGGCCACTGGCGCATTACCAATCACTATAATGTAGGCTAAGTCAAGTAACATGGTACGACAACCACTATATGCCTACTTTTCAAACGGGAGTCCAGAACAGGACCGAACAGGTGTTGTGAGTAATGAAGAAGCAGTGATCATAATCATAATCGTAAAACACGCCGCATATGCTGCCTCCAGTGAAAGCTTGTTGTGCAGTCTGTGAAGGCACAAAAAAACACAAGCTTGATGCCTGTAGCGGTCGTTTGCAAGAGGCCTATATGCCATAGCTTAATTTAAGAACGATCCGATTGCATCATATTGTAGCCTATCTTTCGTTGTCGCCTGACTTGAGAGAATAGGTTCATTGTAGCCCATATCCTCTTATTTCTCTCAACTGCAACATTGACAGACAGCCTAGCCTACTAACCACGACAGCCAAGTGTATCCTTATAGTTAACTTGGTCTTACGGTATCCGTCTTTTTCATAACTGGCTGCTGTGCTGTGTCGTTCATAGACAGTAGGCTAAAGATGTCGCTCATCGCTCCCTTTCATTATCTCTAGGCCTAGGCTACTGTGCGCAAAGTGTCGAGGCCACATACAGTCGAGTCGGGACATAAAATAGTTTGACGAAGTTTAAGGCATGTTTAGTATGGCAGCGCCATAGACTGACTGTTTATTTAAGGATTTCCAATGTTGTGGAAGGAAATTCGTTGGGATCCTCCTCGTCATATTTTAACAAATAAAGCTAATTTCCCTCACTAGACCTAGGCCACTGGTATTTATGGGGGATTAAGAGGGGGGAAATCGTTTAACAGAGACCTCACACCCCCCAAAAAATGTCTGCCCGTGACATGAATGAATGCATCATTTCCAGGTGCCACTGTAATCGCTAACTGTAAATGGATTAATCTAACACAACTCCAATTTTCAGTTTGCATGGAAATCATTGGTATGTTTGCCTAGGGCTGCCTGTGGCCTGGCTTTTCCACTCGTTTTATACCAGCTAGCAGTGTTTTAAAAAGCTTGACTACTTAGACTTCATGGAAAATGAAATGTTTGCGCAGAACGTGTTTCGATAATCTATCCTACAGCCGAAGGTTACGTGAGTGAGTGTATCTCGTTGTTATCCAAATGAACGGTCTTAAAGTTAGCAAGTTACAGAGGCTGGCTATAACTCAGCTGACAGTCAGTCCGACAGAAGGGGGAAGCATAGAACGCTGATGTCGGATTTGCAACAATGTATTCTGACTCCACAAGGAACATTCTAAAATCCTGCGCACCTTGCGTTTGTTTTGTTTTGGTGTTTATGGAACGTCAACAGAAGTGACGTCAAAAAGGATCTCATAGTGCACCTTTAATACCTCAGCTTCTATTGTCATTATTGTCATGTCTATGTCTATTGTATGTCTGTTGCTGTCAACCATATTCATACGTGAATTGGCTGTAAAACATTCCTATTGTGTATCTTCACTATATGGCAATACATTTAACCTTGACCTTGACCTTGGTAAATGCCGACATTCCTAACCCTGCTCACAAGTGCCACCTGGTGGTTGTTTGGGTCATTGCAGCTTCACTTGGGAAAAATAAATAAAATACACGTGATTCACGCGTGAGGTCTCACGAGAATCTCACGTGAAAGCGGCCAATGTCAACCAACGCCCACTGTACACACCACCCCTATAATACTGTATCATTAAAGACAAGTGTAATCAATATGACGTATTCAAATTACTGAATATTTTGAGTAATTATGCAGATCCTAAAATGCTATAAATTGTTAACAAAATATAAAGTGTATGAATTCAAATATGAAATAGCAACAAGACAAGCCATTTTCTGTGTGTGTGGAGGGTTGAGCAGAGACTAGGATTGCCACTGCTCTGAATGATCTGTAGCCTATCCCGCTTAAGGCAATAAGGTTTTGCCTATATTTTTGTAATGTAATAGACACAGTCACACTTTTTAAAAACTATTTCAGCTTGTGTAGGCCTATCAGTGCTTTCTTAAGATATTGAACACAATACCGCGATAAAACCAAAAACCGTGATCATTTTGGTCACTATAACCGTGGGGTTAAATGTTCATACCGTTACATCCCTACTTGGCAGTATAATGTATGGAACGGTTGAATATCTATTGGCTGGTAAAAATGTTGAGTGGCTGGTAGATTTTAAAATCTACCTGCCACAGTGGCAGGTGGACTAAAAAGTTAATTTCCATCCCTGGTGTGTGTGTGTGTGTGTGTGTGTGTGTGTGTGTGTGTGTGTGTGTGTTTGTCGTGTTATAGTGTGAGTGGTTGTCTAAGTGAGTGGTGAGTGAGAGAGTGACTGACTGACTCAGTGGTGTCTGTGTGTGTGTGTGTGTTTGAGTGAGAAAAAGAGATAAAACACACTGTCAAATTCACTGATAGCAACTCAGTATTTGGTCTTGTGATACTCACTGTAGTTTCTCCAGTTTACAGTTGGGATCCTCCAGAAGAGAAGAAAGATGCTTCACTCCTGAGTCTCCTGCTTTATTCCCACCCAGCTGCAGCACTCTCATGTGTGAGGGGTTTGATCTCAGTGCTGATGCAAGAGCTCTGAAGCCTTCCTCTCCAATACTGCAGTTATT
>NC_085009.1:32068063-32105563 GCF_963854185.1 Sardina pilchardus | reverse complement strand
GTCTTCTGATACTCACAGGGATTAAAGCAAAAAAAAATCCTGAGCCTGAACTTTTTTAGACTAGTGCATGCGACTCTATACGACACTATGTTGGTCGGAAACCGGTTTACTTTTTGGAGTGTTTGCACACGACACAGGCCATGTTTTTGATGTTGGACACCAAGAAAGGCCAATAGGTGGCAATAGTAGTCCAACACACTGCAATATGCTACAGTACATTTAGGATTTTTTATAATATCAAGTTTTGCTAATCTTTGTCTTTGACAGGTTACAAATTGACCTACAATCATAAGGTGTCATGTTGTAAGGATATGTGAAATTGAAAGGCAGCTAGGCATTTGAAGAATAAGCTTTAGTTGCAACCATTTAGTTAAGGTATTCAAAAAAGGACAATGATTCTCTTTTTAAAGAGTAATATACAGTGTTTCCCACAGATTAGAAGGCAATGTGTGGTGGTCGCCCCATGTCTGACTTTTTATCGCTTTGCTTTCATATAATGTGAATTTATTTATTATTTATTTAATGATTTTTTAAACAAGATGTAAAGCTTGTCTTTATTTGAAACACACACACACACATACACATGTATAATTATTTATAGGCTACATTCTGTATACTGACATTTCTGATATTCATAACAGCAAACTTTATGCAGCTTATAGCCTGCTATTCATATTACAACTCCACCTCTTAAATTCAGCTGTCTGATTGAAGCCTCAAAATATTGTAAACAAAGTAGCATAGTTGGCTAGTTTATCATACTCTAGCTGGTTGGACTGTTCAGTTTCCCCACGTGTGTTTAAGTTTCAAGGTAAGCTCATACTTTTTCTCCTTGGGACAGGCCCTTTAAATCTTGGAGTTGAAAAACATTGGTATTGAGATGGTCAGTCAACTTGAATGCAAGAGTTTTAATCAGATGTGTGCAGCATAGCCTACTAATGATGCTAACTGGATTTTACAATAATTCAGCTAGTCGTCTTCTGTGCGTCATTGCGTTCACGATTGTGAATGTTTTATTTGGATTAAATGTGCATGTCGAGGGGCGGGTGTCCATTAAGCGCGCACGAGAGCGGGCCAAGGATAATTAGTTTACTTCTATACTGTTTGGTAAAGTTGCACGCATACTCTGCAAAATTGCGGAAGAACTTATGTTTCCACCCGCAGCGTCAAGTGCATCAGTGCGACCATGCTTCCAGGGATGATCTCGTTGGTTTTCATGGAGACAGACGCAGTGTGCAAGAAAGGGAGTGCGTGTGTGTGTGTGTGTGTGTGTGTATAAGGGCGCGTGACGCGTGAGTGACAGAGAGGGAGAGCAGGGAAAGGAAATTCAGCTTAATGAATGCTGCGTGTTTTTCAATAGCGTTAACAAATAAATAAATAATATAAAAAAATTACGGCACGGTGCCGTTAAACTTTAATCCCTGTACTCACCGTAGTGTCTTCAGTTTACAGTTGGGATCCTCCAGAAGAGAAGAAAGATGCTTCACTCCTGAGTCTCCTGCTTTATTCTCACTCAGCTTCAGCTCTTTCATGTGTGAGGGGTTTGATCTCAGTGCTGATGCAAGAGCTCTGAGGCCTTCCTCTCCAATACTGCAGTCATCCAGGCTGTAGAGAGCAGTAGGAGAAAATCTTATCAGCCCATTGAGGCTACATGCCCACTAACTTATGCCCCGGTGTTCTTCCCACTTGTTCCCACCAGATTGCTGTTTAAAACATCACTACTTATTAGACCCACGCCCCCCCCCACACACACACCTACTGTACAATGATTAGACTCCCCCACATACACACACACACAAACACACACACACACACACTGTTGCGACTTTTTCACGTTGTGTCATGTGAGCGCAGGTCCAGCTGATTGACAGCTCTGATCAGGACTCCCGCGTGACGTCGTGATTGGAATCTGCGCATAAAAGCAGCGACCTGAACCTGAGTGCGGCCTGCTGTTGGGTGCGCGCGAGTGAAGCCAAAGACGAGACCATGCCACAGCAGCGCGCTAGTTCAAAGAATCATGCAAATAATATAGCCTTTTTCTTGTTTTCTCTTTTTTTGTAAATAAATCTTTTGAAGAGCATTTTTTCTTGTCCGCAATTGAATTCCACTACATTTTTGGTGCCGAAACCCGGGAAGAGGGAGGAAAGAGAAGCTCCGAAGAAGCTCCGAAGATTGGAAGTCTCCCTACTTTGACGAGGAAGTGGATTACCTGAGTGCAGACACGTGAGCACAGGTGCGGACAGGTGAGAACAGAACAATGGAGAAGATTGCAAGATGGAAGAAAATACGGGGCACGATTCGAACAGCGGTAACGAAGCTCACCCTAAAGATCAACGAAGAACTTCGCAAAGACGAACCCAATGTGACCTCTTTAGAAGAATGGAATGAGCAACTGAGTAGCAGAGAAACTTCGCTGACGGAACTGGATCGAGAAGTTGAATCCATCACTCCAATGGATGATTTAGATGAAGAGGTAAGCGGAGCCATTCATTATATGGACGAAATCAAAACAGCATATGTGCGCACACGAAGATATCTGGAAAAGCTGAAGGAAGACGCAAGTTCTGCTTCAGAGTCTTCAATCCAAGGAAATCGAATTCCAACGATGAAGTTGCCAAAGCTCACAATCGAAAACTTCTCTGGAGATATCAGCAAATGGCAAAACTTTTGGAGTCAATTCTCAGGGACAATACACAAGAATTCCCGTCTGAGTAAGTCCGATAAGTTTAATTACTTAAAGTCATTTCTCTCCGGTAACGCTGCAAAAGCGGTAGCAGGCCTTTCTCTAACAGAAGACAATTATGAGCATGCAATTCATATGCTTACCAGTCGATTTGGTCGAAAAGATCTAATAATTAATGCTCACATGAATAAACTACTCAGTCTGAGCCCTGTTAAAAGGGTGACGGATATTGTAGCACTGCGCAACCTGTGTGACGAATGTGAAGTGCAAGTGCGTAGTTTAGATACGATGGGTGTAGTTTCAAATTCATATGGAAGTCTACTTTGTCCGATTCTAATGAAGATGATGCCAGAAGAGATCACATTAGAATTCACACGTCAGTTGAAAGAAGACGAAGTTTTGAGTGTGAAAGCATTAATGGACTTTTTGCAAAAGGAAGTGGAAAGTAGAGAAAGAGCAAGTTCGTCGCAACGTCAGTCAAGCTATGCTTCAGAAAAGGACTCATTCAGAAGCCGAGAAAAGCCAACATCAGAACGAAAGAAAAGTTACGGCCCAACCTCAGCTACTTTTCATGTTGGTGCTAGAGAAGATCCACATTGCTTGTTCTGCAACGCAACCACGCACAAGTCTCGAGAATGCAACTATCTGAGTGTAGAATCCAGGAGGGACAAGTTGAGAAGACTAGGCCGGTGTTATGTGTGCTTAGGTGGCAGGCATATTGCACGCAATTGCAGAGCGCAAGTCACTTGTGAAAATTGCAACCGAAGACATTATAAAGTTGTATGCCCACAATCTGCATTTAGCGGAGGCCATGAAACCCACAAACCAGCAGAAGCACCAGATACACTAGTGTCAGTCTCCCCTGTGCAATCTACTCACAATCAGAACACAGTATTTCTGCAAACTGCGGTGGCCTGGATTGAAACTCCCATTCAAAATCAACTAGTGAGATGTTTATTTGATGGAGGGAGTCAACGAAGCTTTATTCAAGAAAACATATCCAGATCACTTAATTTGCCAGTCACAGGAGAAGAAACACTAATCCTGCATACATTTGGATCAGCCACTCCCAAAAGGATGAAATGCAGAAAAGTGAGAGTGCGCTTGAGAAACATTAAAACTGAGCAGAGTGTGACTTTGGAATTGTTGGAGACGCCTAATGTTTGTGCTACTAAGTTACAAATTGCAGATGCGAAGGTGAGACGAGCTTTGGAGACCAAAGGCCGACAGGTGGCAGATATCCCGATCCGAGGAATGGACATGGAAGAACTCGGAATCCTGATCGGTGGAGATTACTACTGGAAGATAGTGACGGGCCAAATGGAGCGCATGAGTGACACGTTGGTGGCAATCGAGAGTACGTTCGGATGGCTGTTGCAGGGGACAACGACGGTGCTGAACACCACGTTAGAAACACTGGACATCGGAGTGATGCACGTCAGTGAGGCTGAAGACATTTCAATGGATGATGAGGCAATGAAAAAGGTTCGACAAACGGTGACTCTCAAAGAAGGAAGGTATGAAGTCAGTTTGCCATGGAAAAGGGAACCCATTGAATTGGCATCGAATTTAGATGTTGCTAAACGCAGATTTAAAAGTCTGACAAAGACATTTAGCAGAGATGAGTCACTTTATGAACGATGTGATGCAGTGATTCAAGATCAATTGAATGAAGGAATAGTAGGCCTAGAAGAGAAGACTCACTGCTTTACCCCCACAGACAAGTCCTACAGATGTTCGAGGAGCGGACGCGCAATCCCCGACGAAGCGACTGAGATACCGTCAACGGATAATGGAATCCTTATGGACGCGTTGGAGGAACGAATATCTTCAGCTGAGATCAACCAATACAGGGAAGAGAAGTACTACTCCTACAGCGAAGGATGGAGATGTGTTAATTCACGAAGACCGAGTACCAAGACACTTGTGGAAGCTGGGAAGAATGACAGAATTGTTCAAAGGAAGATATGGTAGGCTAATGTACGATCTTGCTTAGTGAAAACATCGAATAACTTACTGAGAAGACCAGTTCAGTTATTGTATTGAATTATGATTAATGAACATTGTTCTCCGACCAAGTTCATTGGGCCGGAGCGTGTTGCGACTTTTTCACGTTGTGTCATGTGAGCGCAGGTCCAGCTGATTGACAGCTCTGATCAGGACTCCCGCGTGACGTCGTGATTGGAATCTGCGCATAAAAGCAGCGACCTGAACCTGAGTGCGGCCTGCTGTTGGGTGCGCGCGAGTGAAGCCAAAGACGAGACCATGCCACAGCAGCGCGCTAGTTCAAAGAATCATGCAAATAATATAGCCTTTTTCTTGTTTTCTCTTTTTTTGTAAATAAATCTTTTGAAGAGCATTTTTTCTTGTCCGCAATTGAATTCCACTACACACACACAGGACACATGCATCATACTGCAAAAAATAATCCACAGAACTGATCATTATGGAATACTGAAATGTCTTACCTGAGTGCTGTTTGCAACATCACTACTTATTAGACCCCCCCCCCCCCCCCCCCTCACTCCCCATACACTGGACACCAGGGGCGGAGTGGAACACTAAAATCCACCGGGAATATTCTGACCACACCGGCCCCCTACCCGCCGCCAGCCCACTGCCGGCCCAACCCACCCATGCCTTGAGCACGACCACCTTCCGTATATTATAAACACAAACAAAATGTTTGCTAAATGTAATATAGTCAATCTATGAAGGTCCAGGTCCAGACTTTCATGTTTCAGTTTTACGGGCATTTGCATGCAAAACAGGCAATACACCATTTTTACACTAAATTTCTTGGTTGGGAAATGTATGTCCACATATACTGTAATGTTCACATTCAAAAGCATTTTACATCTCTACCTTGCCCTCTCCTTGGCTTGGTCCTGCTCCTCTCACTGCTCCTGCACCTCTCACTGCTTCACTGCTCCTACACCTCCTACTGCACCTTTCACTGCTCTTCTCCCTGGGCCCATTGTTCTTACTCTTCCTCATCCAGACATTACAGTATTTGTCTTTTTATGTTTCTGTTTCCAAAAACATCACCTCCTCCTTTTACTGTGTAAGTGTAATGTATATTGTTCTTGAACTGATACCATTGCAGAAGCAGAGGTTACTAAGGTTTGGAATTGTTTTAACTATTGTGGGATGTCATGTGTTAACATCTGTAAAATAATAGAAAAACGATCCATCATTTTGTTGAGAGGTATAACTTGTTTGTTAAGAAAATGTAAGCATTGTGGAAATGTGTTCACTGCCTGCATATTCTTATTGTGCGAAAACGACATGAAATGTGTGAATGGTATGGCCACAATGTGTTTAGAGTTTTGAAAACGTGACAACTGTTTGGATAAACGCTATGTTAGTCACTGAAAAAAACTGTAAGCCATTGATTCGTTTGAAATGTAGGCTACATGAGTTAACTAGCTTGTGATATTTTCCGTCTAGCAAGTAGCTTAACGTAGTTGAGCTTTGCGTCAATGTTTTTCATTCTGTCAAATTTACCTGCACTCGTAATGGCCGTGGACTAGGCTACGGATAGCCTAAATCTGTTTTGAGCATTTAGATGCATGCTCCTCCAGCAGTCGCTTCTTCTTAATTCTGCCTTTTTCAGCCCCCTCTTTCTCTTTCCTCTTCTTGCCTTCCATATTAATCAAGCAAACACCTGCTCATCCGTTCACTATCAAAACGCTACTTTCACGAATAGGCCTACAGGCTAAGGGGCCATGCCATTAGAGGAGGGGGCGCTCATCTATCCCCCTACATTTCTGTAATAGACTTGACCTAGCAAACGTATTTGCCATTCCCAGGAGGCTTTACTGCTCTATTTTGAATTTATTTGTGACCAAAAGAGTTAAATAACACTTTTAATAATATGAAGAATTAAATGAAGACACCCAAGGCTACCCACAAATGCACTGATGGGAGAGAACTGAGATGAATAGGCCTGTAATTAATATGTAGGGTAACCATGACTAAGGTATATATTGCAACTAAATGGTTTAAATAGTGGTTGGTTCCCAGGCGTTAGCAATTGACGGTGAGCGATTGCAGGAAATAGAAGCACTTGTGAAAATATCTTATGATAACAAATGCTCTAGCGGCCGCTCAGGTACGTCTTGGGCCAGTTCAAAAGCAAAATCAGGCCGGCCGGCCTGGCGGGAAATGTCCCGAATCTTCCGATTACCACTCCGCCCCTGCTGGACACATAAAATGAAGCAACAGAACATTATGGAATACTGAAATGTCTTACCGGAGTGTCTCCAGTGCACAGTTTGGGCTACCCAGTCCACTACACAATTCTTGGACCCCAATATCTCCAATACTGTTGTCACTGAGGTCCAAATGTTTCAGTTTTGAAGACGCTTTAGTGAGGACAGATGCCAGACCTGCACAGCTCCTCTCAGTGAGCCCACAACTCTTGAGCCTGAAAGGAGACATAGAATGGAAACCATTTTTGTCTTGGTTTTCATGAATTAGGAGAGGTTGTGCATAACCAAAGAGCTGTCGTGAACATGAGGCATGGTCGTGCCCTCCTTCATATGAAAATCTTGAACTAGCCACTAAAACATTTAGAACAATTAAGAATTAGAAAGAATTAGAACAAAGCCTGCTTGTGATGTCAAATATCGCAAAGCCAATTCTATGTCTTCTTTAAGGGGAAAACATTCAACCAGTTAACAGACTCTCTAGAAAGGACTTTGATACCATAATTGCATTAGTGTTGTTGTGCTTCTGAATAATACTTAACATCACTTTAAATGTTATTACCACTCCCCCCACACACACACACTCACAAACACACACACACACACACACACATTTCTGCCCATAACTTTTGCTATCCTACTCACAGAGCCTTTTGGGATTCCTCCACTACTGGCTGCAGCCTTAGGAGACATTCATCAGACCTGCTGTACTTCTTCAAATCAAACATATCCAGCTTTTCTTCTGACGTCAGAAGCACAAACACAAGAGCTGACCACTGTGTGGATGAGAGTTTGGCTGCAGAAAGTGTCCCTGCACTCAGGAAGCTCTGGACCTCCTCCACTAAGGAGTGATCATTGACTTCATTCAGACAGTGGAAGAGGTTGAGAACTCTCTCTGATGATGGCATCTCCCTGATCTTTGTCTTTATGTAGCTGCCTATTTCCTCTTTGCTTTCATGTTGTACTTCCTTTATTAGGCCTTTCAAGAGTCTCTGGTTGGATTCCAGAGAGAGGCCAAGAAGGAACCGGAGGAACAGATCAAAGCGCCCATCTTCATGTTCCAATGCTTTGTCCACAGCACTCTTCTGTAGGGTGGTAATGGCTTTGCCCGTTGTTTGCCATTTCAGACGTTGAAACACTGTTCTGGGGGGTTGCTGTGGGGACATGAGATCTTTCCCCTCAGTTTTTAGCATCAGGATCACATACAAAGCTGCAAGGTACTCCTGGATGCTCAGATGCACAAAGCAGTACATCTTTTCCTGATGAAGGCCTGACTCTTCCTGAAAGATCTGGGTGCAGATGCCACAGTGTACTGCTGCCTCTTTGACATCAATACCACTCTCCCTCAGGTCGTCTTCATAAAAGATCAGGTTGCCCTTCTTCAGCTGCTCGTAGGCCATCTTTCCAAGAGCAAGGAGACTAGCCTGGTTCCACTGTGGATCTGTGTCATGAACTCCTTCAAACTTTAGACTCCTCTGCTTGGTTTGAAAAACAAGGAAATACGTGTACATCTCTGTCAAAGTCTTTGGAACTTGCTTACTTCCTTTAGTCTTAAAAATAAATTCAATAACATTAGCAGCAATCCAGCAAAACACTGGTATGTGGCACATAATGTGGAGGCTTCTTGATGATTCTATGTGAGTGATAACTTTGCTGGCAAGATTCTGATCACTGATCCTCTTCCTGAAGTACACCTCCTTCTGAGCGTCGCTGAACCCTTGTACTTCTGTGACCCGGTCGACACACTCAGGAGGGATTTGATTGGCTGCTGCTGGTCGAGAGGTGATCCAAAGGAGAGCAGAGTGAAGCAGATCACCCTTGATGAGATTTGTCAGCAGAACATCCAACGAAGCTACCTTTGTCACTTCTGTCAAAATGTCATTTTTCTGAAAGTCTAGTTGGAGTCGGCATTCATCCAGACCATCAAAGATGAACAACACTTTGTACTTCCCCTGGCTGGGAAAGGTTAACGGCTTAATTTCTGAGAAAAAGTGGTGAAGAAGATCCATCAAAGAGAGCTGTTTGACCTTCATGCGGTTGAGCTCCCTAAAAGGAAGTGGAAATATGAAGTGGATATCCTGGTTTTCGGTGCCCTCAGCCCAGTCCAGGATGTACTTCTGAACTGAGACAGTTTTGCCAATGCCAGCTACTCCCTTTGTGATGACACGTTGGATTGGTTTGTCTTGGCCAGGTAAGGGCTTAAAGATGTCTGTGCATTTGATTGGTGTCTCCTGTCCAGCTGGTCTCTTGGATTTGGACTCAATCTGCCTGACTTCATGCTCCTCATTTACTTTCCCACTTCCTCCCTCTTTGATGTAGACCTCTGTGTAGATCTTCTCCAGCAGAGCAGAGCTCCCTTGCTTGGGTATTCCTTCAAACACACTCTGGTACTTTTTCTTGAGATTTCTTTTCAGCTCAGTCTGCCACACTACACAAAGTTCAACTACAGAAAAGCATAAAACAAAATAATGTTAGCCAGCCACCAATACTAGACGAAATACAGTAGGTCCAATGTGTCTTTTACACCAATGTGCCTTTTAGTGCCTTATTGATGTTTAATTGCAAATGGAAATAATTATCTACTGAACAATGCATAACATGCAACACATCTGAAATGGGTGTTTTCTGTTTCTCTAATGTAGCTCTCTGATTTTATTCATCAAAATCATAGGAAATGCAAATAAAGGAAAATTTCTTACTTTCTTGCAGTTTGTCAGCAATATTATTCTGCTTCATGTCCCTCAGGAAGTGCAGTGCCATCTTGAGAGCCCCTTCTCTGGCATCACTCTCATCCTGCTCTTTACCCTCAAAGTGTTCTTGGTAATCTGGACTGACAATCTGCTTGAATCTCTTCAGCTCATTCTGCACAAAGGTGATGATCTTCTCCTCAAGCACCTGGTGTACAAATATCTGGTTATACTTTGTATTACAATACCCAGGTTTTCAACAAGACCATATTATTATTGTTGTTCTGCATTGTAACATCAAAAATGTGTATATCAGTGCTGCATGATATAGCTGCATACAAACCTGGAATATGTGACCTTCTCCTCAAGCTCCTGGGCCCGTATTCACAAAGAAGTTTAACACTAGAAGCGCCGCGCCCCGGTCATTTGACCGCTTTGACGACCTACTAGAAGCGCCGTGCTGGTGTGAACTACTTAAAGCGTGGCGAGGCGGTCAAAAGACCGCTGAGTCCTTAGACTGGGAGGCTGTTACTTACACAAAATGATCGCTAGATGGCGCTTCGTGCACGAATCAAATCGTTTGGTCATAAAGTTTGCACTAAGCCATGTATCATTCGTGTCAGACCGTGTTGTTGATAGTCTGTGGTTGTTTCATTATGACATACAGCACGTTCGAGTTATCTGTTCATTTATTTGTGTTGATTTGTGTTGTTTGAGGTAAAAACTCTGGAAGAGTTCTTGAACAAACCTTAAAGGTCCCCTTCCGCGAGAAACTGTTTAATACTTGTTTTTGTTGAAATACTATAGGTCTCCACGAGTTGTATTTGCATGCTGCACGTGAAAATTTTCCTCTACCCCCATTACCTGTATCAGGCAATGAAAGAAATCACAGAGAAAAACGAGCGAATGAGAAAACCCCAACGGTGTGATGTCACACCGAGAATTAGTATTCATGGCCTCGCCTCCCACTAGCTTGCTACGGTTCCGTACAGGGCTCGACATTAACGGTAGCCCAGTAGCCCCGGGCAACCAAATTATGACAATTGGCAACCAATTCCTCACTCCTGGTTGCCCCTGTGGCAACCACACCATTTCCCCATTTTTCCTGTAGTTTGATTATTATTTTATTTTTTTGGTATAATTATCAGTACATACACATACATTTCAGCATTTCACACATGTGGTGGGCAACGTAAACTTCATTTTCTGACTCGGGATGGCCCGGCAAATGAACGCAGCTGAGCTAATAGTAAACAAATTAAACTTTTTTCAAGTAGGCGATTGGTGTTGTACGGCCACCGATACTACAAACTAAAAATGTCACAATGCCTAATGTTAGCCTACTTTACGATACTTTTAAGAATGACCATGTTCTTCTGAAGTAGCCAAACATGCGTGTGCGCAAGGCAAGCACCCCCTCCGATAGAAGCCTGTGGCTGTGCGTCTTTTCCCCCTCACACGTATGCGCAGCAGTGCCATAAACAGCGAAACATGGCTGCTAGTTTAAGTGACGCTATTGTAACACATAATAATAGGCTAATATCAAGTTGATTTGCTCTCTTGCATCTCTCAAATTTGTGTTGCTAACCTGTCTAGGCTATGGGATTTAGGCAATTTAGGCCTATAGGTATACTTTTGGGTTTCAACGTCATTTAGAAGGCTACGCAACTTTTACATGTGGAGAGAGCTGCCATGCCGCTAGCTCAGGTCACGTATGTCATTCGTGTAGTGGTCACTAAATCATTAATGAACATTAGAAGACACTTATCTCTTCAATGATCCCAAAAAGATTGTCTTCGACTTATTATATTTTCAAACATTTATTTAATCTAATGATGAAAACAATGAATTGCACCTCCGATTGCATCTGTATGCGTTATGCGCAACTATTATTATTCACTAATGTAGACTGTGTAGGCTAATTACTCTCACCACGTATTTCTTAAAGTGACAGGCACTCAATTAGGCCTACTGTACACACAACCAATGTGTAGGCTACTCAATTAGCCCTACACACCACATTAAACATACTGACAATATGTATCCAAGACATTAAAGATATGACTTATTTTAGTGCACAGACAAAACTGAAATAACAGGCCTTTAATAATGGGGCAACCATTTTTTTGTATTTGGCAACCAAAACCTCATGCGTGGTTGCCCAGTTGGCAACCACTTTTAAAAGCTAATGTTGAGCCCTGGTTCCGTATCATTGGTCCGACATCCCATTACCCCGCGTTCACACTGTCTATGTCCGTCAACGGATCTCATTCACTTTGCATGGGGCGGACTCGAAATGCATTGAGGGTCCGTCCGTCGCTTCAGCTCCGTTGCCTCCGTCAAGAAAGTTGAGAAATGTTCAACTTTTCAGGCAGCGACGGATCCGTCAGCCAATCAGATCACGTGTATGCAAATACACATACGGCAGATCCAACCTCCGTGATCCGTTGACGGACGGAGACAGTGTGTACGCGGGGTTAGTCCGACATCTCATTAGTCCGAAAATGAACCATTGACCAGAGATCCCATTAGTCCGACATCCCATTGGTCCGAAAAAAAGAGGCCCATTGGTCCGACATCTCATTAGTCCAACCATACAATGAATATAAACAAATCCAGAATTTGGTCTATTTCCTAAAAACTCTGTCTGCCACTGTTTACAGTTAGACCGATGTGACGCTAGTTTGATTTCAATAGCAAAGATAGGCCTAGTGGAGTGGGTGGGTGCGTGACTGTCACGCAGGTGACCCAGGCTCGCATCCCGCGATGAACATCATCTAGCATTAGATGTGTTTATATTTTTGCAACATCGAAGCTAACGTGTTTCAGTCTTCTAAACTTTCACACCACAAAACCACAAATTAGCCTACATTCCAACATAGCTAAACGTAAGGACAATGAACTCTTACCTTTATGGTCTGGGCTACAAGTTATCCACAATGATTTCCATCGTGCATTCTTCTATGAGCTAGAAATAGAGTTTTGCCATATTCTTCTATCACACAGGTCTGACTAAATTCAAAGTTTCACTCCAGAAACATGTCGTTTTAATTTGGTTGTCCTGGCTTCCCAAAAATGTTGCACAACACACTGTCGCTGCCACATTGGTTTAGGTGCCATTTCTTAAATATTACATTGTTTAATTGCATATAATATCTTTGCATGCAGTTCTCATGTAATATCATTGTATGTATATGTACTTATTTGTATTTTTTATTAGCACACGCACCCGCGCACTTACCCGAATGCGCTAGGTGATGGGGCGGTCTGAAGAGGGTAGCAAGTCCGTGTGTGAGATTTTTAAACTGTGGCGCCAGTAGGCCTAGCCTAGTACTCAGTGCTGCGGCAACGAGTGTTTGTAAATGTAAATACGGAGGAAACGTATTTTCACATTAGTTAAACACTGTGCGCAGTTTGGACCGGTGCGTTATACCAAACAGAGGACGCACGAAGATAAAAAGCCTTCGCAGACTGCTGGTGCATTCACCAGATTTGGTGAGATCGATTGCTTTTCGGTTTTTTCATATTGCTTGGTCTAGCAGTGAGACAGCAATCGCATTTTCCCTTTTTTCTGAGCATTATATTTTTTGTTTGCTACATCCCGGGACGTTTTGTCGACAGCGGCCCTTTCGTTTTCCTGGATTGGATTATTGACTCTTGTGCGCGGTCCTGGCAAAATGCAGGACATCTTTCGTTTAGTTTGGACTTTTAGGTTTATTTTCGGGGCTGAATGAAAGGGGGAATTGCAACGCTTGGGATTGTTTGGGACATCTAATTGTGTGAGAATATAAAGCGCCGCTGTGCACGACCTGGGTTATTGTTTGGTGTGTGTCTTTCTTTACTGTTAAACCGAAGGAAGCGACATTGTTTCATTGTTATAGCCTAATCAAGAGACGCACTCAGATGTGTAGTCTACGTTGAACCTCATTCTCAGAATTATCTGTTTATTGCCATTCACATTTAGTCATTAAAAAAACCTTGTGCGTTTAATTAACACAGCCGAAGGTAAACGGATAGGCTTCCACCTGTTGTTAGACACACGATGCTGCAAAAAAAGACGTCTCCTATTTTCCACGAATTTTGCATCTTTCAGTTTCAAGTCATCCATGCATCATACTGTGTATGGTCGGACTAATGGGACGTCGGACCAATGGTTCTCTTTTTTTCGGACTAATGAGATGTCGGACTAATGGGATCTCTATTGAATGGTTCATTTTCGGACGAATGGGATGTCGGACTAATGGGATGTCGGACCAATGGTTCGTCCCCCTTGCTACCGCCCACCGGCAGACAGGAAGTACCAGGGCAGGAAGTTCGTAGCAGATCTCATTTCTGCAGCTCAGCGAACAGCGACCATAGACATAGTGATGGCGACCGTTTTAGACAGCGACTTGCTATGGCTTCGGAACAACTTCGTTCTTGTTTTATGTGCGGCAATAAAACATTGACATTACATGCATTGCCTGAGAAAGAAGATCTGACGAACAACTGGTTGGGTTTTATTTTTGGAACACCACCTGTAACGCTGACTTTTCCAACTTCGGTGCATACAGCATCGGTTTTGCGTCAAGGCTGGTTTTAAAACCTGGATCTGTGCCATCACGACGATCGAGCACTAGCTCATAGGTGGTAAGTAAAAACTTTTCTATCTAGGATGTCTGTCACAAACTAGCATATTGTACACGTTAGCATGCACGACATGGGCACAAGCTAGGTACACTGTTGAACCTACAAACCTCTTAACATAAGCTACGCGTAAAACAACAGATAATTTTAGCAACAATGTTCAACTTAGTCTTATAGTGCATGAGTATTAATCTAGTCTAAACAGCCCAAATGAAAAACCCAATACACGTGAACCAGTAGGGCTAGCAGGCTAAGCTACAAGAGGCTTGTTATTGAAGCTTTCCGTTCGTGTTGCATCTGCTTAACAATGTTCAACGATCAGCATTGTGCCAGCTAAACTGGGAAATGAAGAACTCAATACCCTTGCACTTAGGGCTAAGATACACCAGGCACATTACTGAAGCTTTCCATTCGTGTTGCATCTGCTGCAACAAATAGCTTCGTTGTAATTTATGTCTTCTTGTCATTATTACAGCCTTGTAAGGTTGTTTGATTACTTGCTTACAGTGATTTTATGTCTTCCAGAGCACAACACAGACTTTGATGACATCCCCCATTCATGCCAGCAGTCAAACAGACCTACCTAGATGTTCGTGTCGGGCTACACAGCTTTCCATGGGTACATTAGCTCCTCACGTCAGAAGCAAGGTTTGTGATCTAACTCGTCAATGTTTGGGAAAGTGTATTGCTTTACAAATAGAATTGATATTCCTGAATGTCTTCTTGTGCATGTACAACTTACATCATACACCTTACCACAGTCACTGTCTCCATTGTGCCATTATGGTTTTGTGTGAAATAATGACTGTCCTGTGCAATATCAATTGTGACTTGAAAGTATAACACCTTTACTTTAGGTACCCAGACAGAATCCGCCATGACAAGCAAAAGTACTGCCACTAGATGCACCATGGGGGCCTGCTACCTCTTCGCCCATCAAGTCTGTCCATCCAAGGCCAGCTAACAGACCTAGGGTTGATGATGAAGAGGATGATGATGAAAGTGACATCTCCACAATCATACCAGAACCCCTGACTCCACCTATGATTTAGCTCGGTCGATTAGCACTTTAACTGAAGCATCACAGCCTACATATGTGTTTTGGGCTATAATTAAATCTAAATGACAATGTTTATTGACAAACATCTTTGTGTTATTGTTTTGCTTGTTAAACTAACATTGTGGATGTCTATAATGCCATTTGTCTCATAGTGATAGCCCCAGCACCAGCTCACAAAGGATCTGTAGGCCAGATGTCTGCATTGCCTGGCAGAAAGAGCACATTGTAAATAATGTATATAGTTTGGATGTTATTTTTTTGTGTTTTGTATTATACTTAAAATATACTGTGTGTAAAAAAATAAAGCAATTTGATGAAAAAGGACCTGTTTTGTATATTGGCGTTAGGAGCATCATCAGAGACTCCCCCTTTTAGGCTAAAGATGGATTATCTTACCTTATTCTGTCTCGCAGGGGGCCTAGTCAACTATAAATGTTGAGTGCATTTTGAAGGGAGTATGTTAAGGCAGACTGGGTGAAGGGTCATACAGGCAACGGGGGTATCGATATCGTTCATTCTTCTTACCACCTGAGCGGTCACACGTGAATGAAAACAACATTTAACCTTTACCAACAAACTTGATTCAACCAAAGCCATACCATAATTCTCATTACCGGAGAAGTCTCCTTGCTATTCCCGCAAGTGCACCTAGCAATAGGTAGGTAAGTGTTTTTGTTTAGATCATTGTTATGATCAAATGATCTTTGATTGTGTTGGTATCCAGGAATTCAAGCCGTAACCATCATAGGATTAGCAAGCAACGTCAGTGGCTAAATTGCTTTAGCAGGGTGCTAACCTTTTGTTGTGAAGTAAAATATCTACCTGGGGGGTATTCCATCAACCTCGCTAAACAAGGCGGCGCTCAACAGAAATAGCCTGGCTTGAACTAGTCAAAGATCCTTAAGGCGTAGCAAGATACGTCGTCATAGTTCATGTCTATGGGCGCAAAACGGGGATCACTTCCTCTGCATAAAGAGGCGCGTCATTGCGTGTCAGACGTATTCATGGGTTTCATCAGGTCCCTTTCCACAGGTGTAGAAAATCAAGCACTCGATTATCAATGCTTGATGATGTTCCAAAATAATCTTGCTGCTCTTTCAAGCCCTCTACATTTATTAGTTCTAATATGGAAGTAACACACACAAAGCATACATTTCAAGGAATTGAATAAAAACATCAATGGAATAATGGAAATATGTCGCTGCTCTCATTAAGTTACCCCAGCGCCATCTGATCGTCGTTAGCACAAATCAGGATTTGGTTCAGCTGGCTGGCTAATGTGTTGTCAAGGTAGAGCGTACGTAGCAACCGGCCAATAAGCAGAATAAACAAGAGGGGCACACCTGATATAAAGTCGATTTTCTCCAGACGGGAATGCTCAAAAATGCTAAAAAGGTACCTGAAGTGGTCAGAAGGGGTTGAGGGTCATGAAACCGTGCCCAAAATTCACATTCCTAACTCTAGAGAATGGAGATTTTAGCATATAGTTGAAATTCTGATCTATGTCCATAGACTTCAATGGAACAGTTGCTGCCTCTGCTCTGCATAAAGGGGGATTTTGACCCCCCCTCTTGCGATTCGGGTTCCAGGAAGTGGCTTCTCATGAAGTATCTTGCTCCGCCCTTAATTATCTTTGAACTAGTGCAGACTTCCACTTGAAGCTAAAGCCGTTCCATTAACGCAAGTTAGCTGCATCTTGCCCTCGTTTATTCAAACGAGGCTAAAATCAGCTTCATGTATGCTCGTGCACGAGGTAGAAAAGTAGACCAAAACCATAGATTGACGAAAAGAGGATACATGTCGTAAAATTAAAGCAAACTAGAAGATTTCAGTTCGATTTACAAGCGCCATCTACAGGATTTTCATCGGAAGTAATCAATTTGAACACGAGAGAAAAAAAAATAGATAATTGCCTAAAAAGGAGAATAACGAAATCGTAGGCCTACTGTAAATCGCTAAACAGTAATTATGATGGTTTGAATTGGGACTTTGATTGTCTTCACTCTGAACAAAACGAGTGAATAAGTAGGCTATTTAAACAACTTTGGCAGCTATTCAACATTAAAGATAACCTACGTTTGTAGGCTAGATTAAAATGGTTCACACTAAAATATTTCTTCGGTGGTCCTAAAATAAATTAGTATTGTCCTGGGAGTATTGGGAGAAAACCTATTGTCTCCCATAAGTCTGCCAAAGTGTTTGTGAAATATAATTATCTGAAATGCAATATTGCCTTTCAATATGTCATTTCATATTTAATTTGTGTAATACAGTTGGTTTGATATCCGAACTATAGGCCTAATCAAGACTATATGAAGCGGTTTTAATTATTATAGCCTTTACAGAATTAGGCTGTAGGCTGGCTTGCCTCATCGTATAGCCCATGACAGCCTGCCTGTCACTGAACAACCTACTGTAGGCCTACATGACTCTTTATCAATAGTAGTGACGCTCCGATCGATCGGCCGCCGATCATGATCGGCCGATATTGGCTAAAAATGGCTTGATCGGTGAAGCTCAAAAGCGCCGATCAAAAAAGCCGATCATGTGACCTACAGTAAATTACTTGCGTGACATTTTTTCACCTGCAGGCGCAGCGCACAGGCACACAACAGCCTAGAGTAGAGAGGAGCTTGCAGTGGCAAACATGAGTAGGCTAAAGGTTCAGTGTAAAATTAACCATATGCAATGTATGTCGTGCTGAAATCCCTCGAGGTGGAAGCCACCAAAGACGTTTTAACACCACTGACGGACAACTGAATATGTCGGGTATGAGAAACTAAACCAGCCAACTTCCCCATCCTTCAATCAGCCGACTGTAGGCCTAGGCTACTAACGATAGGGATGATAAGATGGAAAGGCATTACGTTCAGAATTAATTTGCCTCCTCGAACAACCTCTATTTCGTTGTGGAGGATAAAGCCCAGTTACGATTTTGCAAATATCTGTAGCCTAAAAGATTTTTGAAAGACAGTCAGACTCTCACATCTAAAGACAAATCATAGAGTTTTAAGTCACAAACTAGTCACAGACTATGCAGACATGCGATAATATCAGACATGTTTGATATTGTTGTAACGGCAGAATTAGAAAAAGACTCCGACTGGCTTACAACCGCTTGCAATTAACACCTTACATTAAACGAGTACACGGGAGCGCGCCGCACCATGATTTCTGTCCCGACTTTGGATATTTATTCATCGACTGTGAAAACATGGCAATATCGCGCAATGTAAGTCGGCCCTAACCTGCCTTGATCCACGATATTACCCCGCAGGCATAAAATACTAGCCTAATGTGTATCTCCCCGCGTTACCAAACCACATTGACAAGCTGAAGAATAGGCATATTAGCTTCCCAAGCGCAGACGCCTGTCCAATGTCCCTGCTAGCTTAACAGCGCACTTTATTGACTCAAACTGGTGGCATTTAACGGCATGTTTCAGTCATGGGGGATTCCAAGATAAAAAAAGACTTGCAATTTATTGCTGACAGTAGCTTACATTATTTCTTTTTTGGGGGATTTGGAACAGAGAAAAGGCCATAGTTTTGCACTTTGAGGCAGTAGGTTTTGATGTAACACGTTTTTCATTTAATGTAGTCAGTCTATTTAGAAGCTATACTTTTCAAGTAGCCTAGGCAATGTAATTTGGTCCCATCCCATTTAGGTGATCTGTGTGTTGGTCTGCCTGACCCCCTCCTTGTATGAAATAATTTTATGTCTCGCTGCATATTTGGAAAAGATGGCCAAAGTTATTTCATTTTCTAAATACAAATCGATAAATGGTGGTTCTTCAACATCTTGACTAGCCTATAGGCCTACTGTCTTTTATGCCACTTACATTAATTCATAGTTAGTTTAATTTCTACAAATGATGCAAACTCTGCTAGACTATTGTTAAAAGACTCTCATTCCCCTGCCATTCTGTGATCGGCATGATTTTGATGATCGGTAATCGGTGATCGGCCCCAAAAATGCTGATCGGAGCATCTCTAATCAATAGTGATGCCTTTCATTAAAGAGTATAACTAAACATGGCAATATTAATGTGTTAACATAGCCTTTGTAAATCATTGCATGGGAACCGAACCCGAGAACACGCAAAACATAACTCGGATGATATCCTGTCACGCTGCGCATGACACCACGAACGACGTACTTTGTGTGAAGCCGCAACATTCCTGGGACCACACACAGATCAAGTTCAAACAATGTAAGTTGCATAATTTTCAAAAATTCTTTGAAACTAGCGAATAGGTCAATGCTTGCAACACTGTAGGAAAAAAGTTTCTCCTTCTATTTTTTAAGTTGTAGGCTACAGGTGACGAAAGCACAGGTTGACGGAACCAACTTTTGGGACTCGTTTTCCGACTGGTGGGTTTTTTTTGCAACACAGATAAATTTAGCTCGGCAGTTAGCCTGCCACCGACCAGGTTAGTTCAGAAGCATATGTTACCCCAGCAACTCAGCTGAGATTCCTGTTAGCGGGAGTAATGGAACCGAAATCTCTCTAAAATTAGCGAGGCTTATAGAAATGAGCCAGGTTTAGCCTTAACACTAGAAGCGCCAAGCGCCGGTCATTTGACCGCTGACGCGTATTCCTAGAAGCGCCGTGTGGGTTTGACCTAGATATACCTAGAACTGCCGGGCTGCGGTCATTTGACCGCAGCGATTACAAAAAAAAAAAAATCTTTTCACTCGATTAAATTCCAGGACCCTACCTTCACGACTTTTCCTAAATACGCCTGTTTTGTCACCCAGAATTTTTACATGATCGAAAGCACACCGGTACAAGCTAGTTTAGAGCTATTTTGCGCTCATTATGTGACAACACTATGTTGTCTCGCGTTCGGCCATGTTTGTCCAGGCTGCTATTCTCTTTTCTCACAGCAGATGTCGCAAGGGTTTCCTGACAGTCGGGCATGAGAATAATATTTTACCATAAAACATATAGTTTATATATGTGCGATATGTATTATACATGTGATTTATTTTAATAACTATTTTTCATTTACATGGCATAGTCTATGGAGGCGATTTACAGTGGTAAAATGCGAGTTTGTTTTGAAAACGTTGCGACGTTCTATTAGGCAGGCCTACATGTGTAAACAATATTTTCAGCTGAAATTCGTCCATCGTAGCCTATTTATGTACGTAGGGCGCGTATGCCTACGTACATTCATAGTTGTATATCTTATCTTCTATTTGTATGGAGTGAGATAGCTGTCAATATATTCGTGTCATAGATTTGATGCACGTTCGTATTTGTCTGTAGTCGTGCATACAATAAATATGTGTGAGTTCTCAAATTAGTCCAGTCGTGCATAAAATATATTGTGTGTATTTTATCCATCAGAATACGGATGGGAAAAAAATACGAATTCAAAAATTACAAGTAGGCCTACGAAATCAAACTTTACAGGTAGGCTTTCATTTCTGAGTAGGCTACGACTTCGCACAAGTGACTGAACTGTCAAAATACATCGCCACACAACCACTCTCATTGTCGTTGGTGGATGTAAAGAGCAACACCAACACGGCCCTTTTTTATACTCCAGATTTTGCTGAGAGCATGACTGAGACATTACTTGTTTGCTGGAGTGAGTGAGTTTCGTCGCAGGTACAATGAATCAGCAAGTGGCGCAGCGTTATCTTCCCCGCCTACGACGCTGAAGGCCCGGGTTCGCCTCCTGACAATAGCCTAATATTATAGCTCAGTGACTGAATTCATTGACCGTTTTTGAACGTCGACGTACAATTATTTTTTGTTAATGTTTTTTAATAACAAGCTCTCTGAAATTTGTTTACCATTAACGAAAAATAATTTCGCCAGCCAATAATTTTCTAAGCCAAAGTCGCCATCTGACAAACTTTGGCTAAGCCAGTTAGACTTTGCATCTAAAAATAATTATATCAGAGACACACGCGAAAAATAAACGCGAGCCTATAAACGATTCCCACTGGATACACCATATCAGTATTATGCTCGTTGCTACGATAGGCTACACAGGACTCAGTTGCATGTTCTGTAGACATGAAGTGGCAACTAAAGCCATTATCAGCCATGAAGCCAGCCGTTATTCTCAAAGCAAATGGCTTCGGGGTCTTTAGGCTAGGCTACATAACACAGTGTCCATTGCAAACAGCCTATTTGAAACCGATCATTCCCCCTCCCCCATACACGTCTAACCAGTTCACTGGGGGGGTGGGGGTCGTTTCGCTACGTGTGGATAAGATCTTAGGCTACAGACATCACTGTGGCATTGACAAATGCCTCCCCACCCCCACTCTGCCTCCTGCATGGCTGTAAGCTGGCTGTTTGTTGTTTACATGCAACTGGTGGAAGAATGCGCAATCATGTTTCATCGTATATGCGCGTTAGAATGTTCGAATTCGCCAGCATGCGTGTAGGCTAGTTGTGTGAATAGAAAAGAATAGAATACTTTATTGATGCCTTGCTCAAACGTACTTCTGCCATAACCTACATAGGTCGGGAATCGAACCAGCAACTCTTGGGCTCCGAGGCTGAAGCTCTAACCAGTGGGCTACGTCTCTGGCCCTTCGCATCGTGGATGTGTGTCTCAATTCAAAATCACGAATTCACAATAGGCCTATAGCTGTTTTTCAGCAGACATCGAAACATAGCCTACACATTCGCAAAACGGAGAATATCTTTTTCACTCATCATTTTTAATTAGCCTAGGCCTACTTCTCGCGCATATGCCTGCTCAGCATTTCTGCTCTCTCTATCTCCCTCCCTCCGAGGTAGCTAGACCCTAGATGCTTCTCCCTAAATGAATGAACATTGTCTTAGAAAGTAGCCGCGGTAGCCTGTAAAATGCGGCATGAAATCCTGGCTACTGTGTAATTGAAACCAGACTAGGTTAGGCTCTTTGTTCGGTCCGATCATTTTCCGCGGCGCGAACATAGACCTATTAAATGAATAGAAGTGAATTTGGGGAGTGAATTAGAACTAGCCATCCATTCATTTTAGAGCTTAGATTATCTGCCCAAACCCGAACTGCGGGTTACGGATCTCGAGATCCAACAACACCGGTGTTGGGTCGACATTTTTCATCCTTCCCCTCCCGTCGGGTCAGGCTCCTAATCACAGAACGCGTATGCCTCCGTTTTAAAATAGCCAACATTTCTAAGTAGGCTAGCATACAAAATGTAAAAACGAAATATAAAAAATGAAATACTATGAAAGTTGAAAGTCAAGTTTGCTCAATCTTTGTTCAAGAACTCCTCCAGAGTTTTTACCTCAAACAACACAAATCAACACAAATAAATGGACAGATAACTCAAACGTGCTGTAGACCTATGTCATAATGAAACAACCACAGAGACAACACAGTCTGACAAATGTATTCAAACGATTTGATTCGTGCACGAAGCGCCATCTAGCTGTCATTATGTGTAAGTAACAGCCTCCCAGTCTAAGGACTCAGCGGTCTTTTGACCGCCTCGCCGCGCTTTAAGTAGTTCACAACAGCACGGCGCTTCTAGTAGGTCGTCAAAGCGGTCAAATGACCGGGGCGCGGCGCTTCTAGGTATAAGTGGGTCAGAGGGGCGCGGCGCTTCTAGTGTTAAGCTAGGTTGATGGAATACCCCTCTGGAAGGTTGAAAAGGCTGTCGACAGTGTAAAGAAACAAGTCTATGTTTCAGAACGTTGTTTATTTATAACTTGAAAGCATGATGACAATCGCCACAAACGTCCACTTTTAGAAGAAAATTTAAGTTGACATGAAAACATCACCATTCCTACTACTATCAGGAAGCGGTTCTTGTGCTACCTCTACTTCTTCCTCGGATTCAGGATCATAAACTGGCATGATGTGCCACAGAAAAGCCTCGATTCTCGACTAGCTGCTAGCAGGCTGCTAATCGTAGTAGAATCCTCAGTGACGAACTGGAGGTAGCATGAAACAGACCCAGCAAAGCATTTTTTCGTCTAAAACCAGCTTTCAGGGCATTCATTAATACTATAGATCACCGCAAAATTAACGAAAAAACGATGAGATGGGACCTTTAAGCAAACTTGACTTTCAACTAAAATGCTCTAAAAGTGAATGGGTGGCTAGTTCCAATTCACTCCCCAAATTCACTTCTATTCATTTAATAGGTAGCCTATATGTTTGCGCCGCCGAAAATGATCGTACCTGGAACAAAGAGCCTAACAGTCTGGTTTCAATTACACAGTAGCCAGGATTTCAGGCCGCATTTTACAGGCTACCGTGGCTACTTTCTAAAACAATTTTTATTCATTTAGGGAGAAGCATCTTGTAGGGTCTAGCTACATCGGAGGGAGGGAGATAGAGAGCTATGCTGAGCAGAAAGATATTCTCCGTTTTGTGAATGTGTATAATATGTTTGCGATGTCTGCTGAAAAAAAAGCTATAGGCCTATTGTTTCTACAATTTAAGCTAACGTCTATGTGAATTCGAGATTCAGCATTGACACACACATTTTAATAAATCTGTAGAGGAGAACAGTAGCCCACTGGTTACATGGATTAAAGTGAAAAAAAATCATCTGACTGAAAAAAAATGGTCTAATTGTTAAAACTGCAACCGCAAGGGGGCAACATAAGACTGCCTTAATAAAATGTAGGTTCGGCTCATACCGGAAAACACGGAAAAACCCGAAGACACCGCGCTGGTGACAAGCGGAGAAAAGAGATATCACGCTCGGCATGTCAGATTGCAGTTTCAGAGTTTTCGAATGTTTTACAGCGTACCTCACAGCTGGCTCTCTCACTCGACGTAGCCTATAACTCAGTCAGTCCAGCAGAGATGCCAGAGCAACGTTTTGGTCAATGGAGAGGGAGAGAAATGCTCCGCATATCCGTCTCATTTAATCCGTCTCATTTAATCATTAAAATGAAGGTGATGACTGGCGAAATTATAATCAAACGACGTTTCAATAAACCATTGTTGAAATTAATGAAAATGGTTTTAGAAGCCTTCAATTCAACCTGAAAGACTCGATATAGGCAACCTTAGATTAATTCATTAATTCATTACGGTTACAAGACCGCATTTCCGTGAATAGGCTATTATTGTCAAGGCGAAGACGAAAGAGATGGACAAGATGGACATTTAGGCTACATTTATGCTAGGAATACTTAGAAATGTGTAGGCCTATAGGCTATTTTAAAACGGAGGCATGTTCATTTTAACCGGCGACGCTGGGTAGCTTACCCAGCACTTTATCACAGATTTTGTCCCCACCACTTTTGACAACTGAAAATAAAATGTATTTAACAGAAATATCTTTAATAGGCCTACATGCCTATCATGTCACTTTACTTATAACCGTAGGCTACATGCATGGAGAAGATCGCGCATTTTGTAACATTGTAACAATGGATGGTCAGAAGAAAAAGAAGTTTCTAGCAACTTAGAATATATGGATCTCGTTATGCATGTTCATGTTGATTCAGAGATAGACATAGACTACCGAACTGACACTCGAACTGTGGCGTAATTGGTTGAGGCATCTTAATCATACGTCAGCGACCGGGGTTCAAAACTTACTCTACGAACCTCCGGAACCCATTAAGACAAGAGGCATTATTTTATTAAAAAGTTTTGCGATTTTTTTATGATTGCGATGTCTGCTGAAAAGAAAAGTTAATATGTGAATTCGTGGTTCAGCGCACACACACACACACACACACACACACACACACATTTTTACATTTACATAATAGGGCTCGGGCACACGCCTTGGTAGCGCACTGAACGTAATATCCATTCATTCAGATGCACAAGACAAGAAGCAGAAATATAGTAGCGATTTATTCTTTTCCTCTTGCGATCGTGGGTTGCACTGTTACACCCCACTACACAGCAACATACTACCAAGAAGGCAAAAACTAAGTAACAGGAACACACTAAAAGGTCGGGAGTAAATCCATAGTAATCCATAGTAAACTAAGGAGTGAAGCTGCCAACGTGGCTGTGCCCGCGAAGTTTTGATGTCATGATCCCGAGCCCTAGTGTCAGGAAGTGTCTGTCGAGAGAGAGGGGGGAGGGAGGCAATCGTCCTCAATGCCGCATATAGGTAGGCTATAATGTCTAGTGAACTGGTTAGACAAGTGTGGGGGAGGGGGAATGATCGCACAAGACAATTGCTCTTCATGAAATGGGTAGTCTCACAGACGTTTGTCGATGTTTAAACGTAGCCTACTACATCACTTGCGAAATCGGACGTGGCACATAGAATTATTAGGCTACTGGATTTAATATAGCATAGACTTTGTTCATCCTATATTAGCCTATATTAAAATGTAATGTGCTGCGGGGAAGCATTGGGGAAGTCAGTTTAAGTTGTCCTGTAACAATTTGCCTCTTATTATAATCAAGAGTATGCAGCCACTACGCACATAATAGTCTAGGTTACGGGCGGATGCGAGCAACCCCATGCAAAAGAAGGCCTTAAGTTAACGGACTGAAGGCCTGTTTACATGTCAAACATGCATTAAATCTAAGAAACGAAAAACACAAATATCATGTATTGTGTCTTAAACAGTTAATGACTTCGTGGCCACTATGCGCAACTGCATCGCGCAGTGAGCTGAAGGATAGGAGGACCGACACTTATTAACACAAAGCTTTGTAAAGCACTAACAACCACCCCTCAAAGTTCATTGTCCATAAGTCCAAACAATAAGTATAAAAATCCGACAATCCAAAACGATAACGAGATCTCCCAGAAACGAAAAACAAGTTTGTTGAGCCTAGTCCTTCCAACAATCTCAGCGTTTGCGTTTGTTAGATAAAAGGCATTCTGTCCTGCTGTATTCCAATGAGAAAAAATCATCCACAAGGTAGGCTAAGGGTCACGGTAATGCAGCATGCAGGAATCTATATACGCACAAAACGAATGAATGGGTTATATCGGCCAAAACGAATGAATGGGTTGGGAGAGTCGTCTGGCTGTGTCAGCAGACTGCAGGCGGTCTCGAGGGGTTAAATAGCGCACATACTTGAATTTTAATCTGAAGAAGACCACACGAAAATAAAATCAAATCAAAAAAGAAGGATTTCAAGTGTGCGAACCTTTTTCCATTTTTTTTATGATTTAGCCTACTCTTGTTCTGCACCTTGACCGGGGATGTGCAGATTGTGCACAAACTTTTTTTACTACACTTGAATTTTAAACCAACTCTTCTCTAGCCTATATCCTATAGCCATACTCAGATGTTATGCTCATTTTTGTAGGCTACACCTCACCGGCAAGCACGCACGCAAATGCTGCTTTTGCACATCTACAATATTGGCCAGGCTATATAGAATAGGCTTTTAGGACTGCATTTTGCCTTCGTGCAACTTTAGTTGTGCTCAATCTAAATTATTGTCAGTAAGGATAGGTCATATTACCAAATGGCGAACCTCGAAAATTATTTAGGATATAGAGCCGTGTCCATTACGCATGCAGTTATTTTTTAGGCTATTGTTTTATTTGAGTGTTTTTGTCTACCATGGCAAACATAGTTGAAACGTTCGCTGTATTTCCAATCGGCTTTCACAAAACCGATGAGGTCCAGATCTCAGTGGCCTCATAGCTGCCTACAGCCATGCATAGTAAGCCTAATGATAGCCTAATAGTTATGACATTAATAGCCTATTAATGACCTCATGTCGGAATGGCACGTTGTTTGAAAAAAAAAAAGTTAAATAGGCCTAGGCCTACCGCCGAGTGGGGATATGTCGGAATGAACAGCGGATACCAGCTGGGTTGTAAAACATTACTGTATTCGTTGATCTTATCGATGCAGTCCTTGCGGCCACTTCTCCCCATCGTAGGAAACTTTCTGTTTAGTGTTGACAACACAAAGGCCTTCACGTTGTGTGGCAGTGCTTGCTTGCCCTTCGATCCATCCCAGTTGGTGGTTTTGCACCTGTCCCTGAGTTATAGTCTATATATAGTCTCTAAGCGCTTATGCTCTAACCGCATAATAAAAGAAGCACCTGCAGCAGTGCTTATGGCAAGGCTATTAACACCTGAGCTATGGACAAGCAGTTATGCTCGAAAATTATCATAATAACAGACACACCTAATTGTATGGCTCTATGTTTAAACACATCAAATTAGCAAGCATTTCCGGAGCAACGTTTGCTTTCTTTTTCTGTCGGTCCGCGGTTGCTTGGTCAATTGCGCAGCAAATTATCAGATCACCGGACCTAATTTCACTCCATGTCTCGCGGCCCAGCAGCAGTCTCCACGTTTCGCGGCCCATAGTTTGAGAAACGCTGCATTAAAGTGTCATTAGGTTGTAGGCTATATGTTTAGTGATTTCTTTGTGTGTTTTTCATTGTAGTGTGTGTGCATTGAGTAGTTCCTTAAAATACGGAACAAATTCGTCCCGTATCTGTTCAATACGGAAGAAGACTAACTATTACTTATATATTTCTTATAACGAAACGCGAAGAAAAAATACGAGGACTGACCATCTCGTTTCTCCGCGTTTCCCCCAATACCATGGCGACAAAGATAAATAAATATGATTTGACATTTAAGCTGATTGCTGACAAATTTGCCACACAATTCGGGAGAAGCAGCGGACAGGAGCGCCACCACAAGCAAGCACTTCTAGCCCAAATTAACATGGCAATGTTGCCTATGACTAAAGTGTCTAAGTAGGCTAGTCCTACTAATATTACATTTGATTGGTAACATGTTTGTAGCGCGCCAGTTTACCCATCCCCTACATCAAAACAGCTTAGAATCAATCAAAGAATCAGCTGTGTCGGCGTTAGGCTGTAGGCGATTTCCTATAACCATTTTCATTCATTTCAACAATGGTTCATTGAAACGTCGTTTGAATAATTTCGCCAGTCATCACCTTCATTGTAATGATTAAGGCGAGACACTACAGTTGAATAGGGTAAAACTTTTAAATAATAGGTATCACCATGAAACTTCCTCAGTTGATTACTTATACAAGTATGAGAAAAAAATGTATTACAAGTTTTTGAAATGTGTATGTTTAATTATGCAAATGAGTCATTATCTCATTAAATATGCATGATTTTGCATATATTTCCGGTAGATAGATCTGAGCATATGATAAAGCCAGGTGCAAAATTATTCTTTCATGTTGTTTACAAACAAGATTACAATAAAATTACAGAAGGATTTCAGGATATCTGCTTTCATTGCCTAGGAAATCCAAATATACTGTCCATAGCCTTAAAAAAACGATTTTTGCCATGCTTTTTTGATTAACATGTCACATAAATCAGGCCAGGAATGATGTATTAACAAATCCCTCTGTAAATGTCTTCAGAATACTGTTAAGTGTATAACTGGAAAGTTTGGTGTAGATAGGTGCTACAGAGGCTGAGAAGTATCTACCGGAAAATGACTCAAAACCGCAAATAACTAGTTTTGAGAAAACAGCCTTGAAACACAGCCAATGAGATTCGTTCTCAGCTTAGACTCGTCTTTGAACTTTCGCGATTGGTTGCCAATACAAAGGAAATGTCCATATTTGGATTGCATGGCGTTATTCAGGAGGAGCAGGGCTTTCCAACGGTGTGAGACACGATATGATTTGGATCACGTTCGCGGGAGTACATGACATTTTAGAATGGGAACTTTTGAGAAAATGTGAAGAAATACATAGGCGCGAGCACACAAAAGTTCGTGAAATAAACACCTAAATGTGCAAATCGGACTTTGTTGTTGTAGTAGGGTGGTAGAATACATGCTAAGGTAGCAAACTAGCACAAAATCTCGAAATTGACCGGAGGTCACAAAAACAATGTTTTCAACTGCCGTGTCTCGCCTTAAATGAGATTAAGGAGTCGACTATTGACGGATATGCGGTCTTCATCATTTTGAAATGCGGGATGAAACTTTCTGCCACCTGGTGGTTGTTTGGGTACATTGCCTTAGCCTCGAAAAAAATCGGCTTGACGGCCTGCGGGATCTCTTCGGGAGTCCCGCGGGAGAAGGTGCATTCTCAACCCGTACCCACTGTATGTCTCCAAAACATTCCTCACCTTTTATCAGACATGCATGAAAACAATTAAAACTCACAGCCATAGGTTGTAGCCATAGTCATGGTTATTTAGAATGATGACGGTAACCGTCAGATAGGCCTCTATTATTGAAGATTTGGAATAGTTGATTTGAAATGTAATATGCTAAAGAATTCTGATGTTTTCTGATGTCAGGATATAATTTGGTGTAACTTTACTTGTGTGTGATTAGGCCCTAGGTGACATTGTTGTTTAATTAGGTGCATGTCACTTTAAGACGTTTTAGTTTTTGGGTAAGAACGTGATGCATGGCATGAATGTTAGGAGTTCCAAGGCCTATTCTGTGCTGTCTGTTACAATAAACATTCAAGAACATTAACTGGAAGACAAGACGTTTTTATAAGAACACGCGTCAGTCATAGGACTCCTATTAGATAAGTTTTGTTTATTGGAAACGGACCTACGACTTTCTCTTTGAAGAAGACAAATTAGGCAAACTGTATATAGCCTATAAGCTACTGGATCATATTGAATTGTAAGTTAACCTTGTTGGCTTATTATAATTATTTTTTTAGAGAAATTAGCAGTTAAACTTAAACAGTGGGATAATTGGCGCAGACACACACTTTCCCGTAGTCTGTCTCTGCGTTTCGGGCGCACCCGACTCTACTAATATTAATAATGACCGAAAGTAGGCCTAGGCTATAGCCATGTAATGTTCTTTCTGACTTTTCATCTTTACGCTCCCCAACACTGCTGACCTCTAAGTAGCCTAATTTGATGAGATCGGGGAACTACACAGCAAGTGCGGACAAGAAGTCATCGCAAACAACGCAGACCAACTGGCGAAGCAACTGTTAATTTTACTTTTATGAAGAATAATTATCCCAAATCATAGACTAATTAAACTGAAAAAAAACGACAGCTTTCCTGAACTTCTGCAAAGCTTGTTTAACCTACAAAAGCCTAATAGGCTTTATAAGCTGCGGCTCCAATGTAGGCTATAGATCAGAACTGTTCTTTCATCTGTTTCAATAGGCCTTTCTTTCGTTTATTATTGTATCATTATGATTATGATGATGATGATTAGCATTATTATTATTAGTAGCAGCAGCCTAATAGTGGTAGTAGTAGTAGCCCTAATGTTCATCAATGCAGGTGCACCATCGCATTTATTTATTTATTTATTTTGCGCACAACGAAATGCCTCCGGTTGACGGAAATCCGTCGTAGCGACGGAAAACTTTAATCCATGTGGTTAGAGCTTCGGCCTCATATCTAAAGGGTTGCTGGTTCGATCCCCGACCTGTTTATAGCGGAAGTTCTTTTAAGCAAGGCATCAATAAATATAGGCTATATTCTATTCTATTTTTTGCTATTCACACAACTACACGCACGCTGGCGAATTCGAACATTCTGAAACGCGCATATGCGATGAAACATGATTGCGCATTCTTCCACGAGTTGCCTATAGCCAGCCTACAGCCTAGCCTATGCAGGGGACAGAGAGAGGCGGTGGGGGTGGGGAGGCAGTTAATTGTCCTCAATGCCGCGGTGATGTCTGTAGTAGCCTAGCCTAGACGAGTGTATGGGGGAGGGGGAATGATCGGTTTCAAATAGGCTATGTTTGCAATGGATAGTGTGTTATGTATAGACCCCGAAGCCATTTGCTTTGAGAATAACGGCTGGCTGATGATCATCTACTTCGAAGTAGTTGGCTGGCTAGCTGGCTCAGCCGAGACCTAAATGAGGCTGCAGCCGCCAAAGTTTTCATTACTGATAATGGCTTTAGTTGCCACTTCATGTCTACAGATGTCTATATTGTACTAGATCTCAACACACAATGTTATTGTATTGTTTTGGACAACGTTCTGCATGTTTCACTTCAATGTAGACTGCATGCGTTGTGAACAGCGCAGCAATCTCTGGAAAGGAAACGTATCCCTATCGCATTCAATGTTGTAAATCCGTCTGTTCCAGAATATTTGGTTCATATCATCAATCTTTGGTTTTGGTGTTTGTGCAACCGGGCCCTGAAGACTTAACAAAAGTCTGACTAGCCCTACGTAGGAATTAGGAAAGTATATAAGTACTATGTAAGTATGCTTCTTTTGTCATTTTGTCGTCAACTCACTGTGAGTCCTGTGTATCGTAGCAACGAGCACACACTGATGTGGTGTGTCCTAGGGATGCAACGGTTTTCAATAATTTATTGAACCGTTCGGTTTGGCCTGTTCGGTTCAATAGACTCACCTAAACCGCAATATTTCGGTATACGCGACATTAAACTTTTTATTTAATACAGGGTTATTGCGCGCGCGTAGCCTGGGAGCGATAGAGAGGAGTGCTTAGGACCCGGGGGATGCGTTTTCTCTGACTGTTCAGCTTGCCTCTCGTCAACCTTGCAACAACCAATCAGAATTTTACTGAATTTCCCAAGAGCCAATAAGCGCGTTGAAATGCAAATGAAGGAGTCATGTGGGAAGAAACAAACTTTACCGGCGGCTGCATGATCATGGCGACATTTGAAGTAGCCCACGAACAAGGCAAAAAGACCGTCAGTAAACAAAGCACAGTGTGCATTGCAAGCACTGCTTCACAACGATCACCTAATAAAGGTAACACATCCAACATGTCGGCCCACTTGCGCCTTCATCACCCGGCTGTAACCTTAAGTGGAGCAGCACGGAGAGTTAGTTTGGCACCGAAAACCCAACCATCCATTGCTGCAGCCTTTCGACAACAATATTCCTATAATTCCCAAAGACATAACGAATACGACGGCGTATTAGGGCCACGTATATATACTTTGTAAAGACGCAAATTTGCCACTTTAGAAGGTCGAAAATTTGCCACATTATAAAGTCTGTGTGTAACATTGTAACCGTGGTTCTGCCCTGCGTTGATTGCTCGCTAGAGTAGCCTAAGAAAGCGTGACGCCGACACAGCTGAGTGTATTCTCTTTTTGATAGTTTAGCCTACTGGAAAATATTGTAGGGATGGGAGGTTATAGGAGATGGGGAGGCTGACATGTCATTCCAAACTCGGGTCATTTATTTTCCTGACGTTGTACATGCTAGGCTACGGGCAGCGGGAGGTGTCCACTCGAAAAACAATAAACTCACTGCTAAATCAGTCAATCGCTCGTCCACTCGTCAATCACACAACTCTCTCGCACACACACGCACACACACACACACACACACGACAGGAGACACAGGGGAAACAGACACTTTGTGAAGTGGCAAATTTGCCACTTTCTTCTCGGAATATTGCCCCCCCCCTGACAACAGGTTGCAATAATGTTCATTTCATTGTTCTAATATTTTTAATGCTGCACTGCACTTTTGTCTATGTTTACATTTTTTACGTTCATAAAAGAGGACAGGGCAGGCACTCCCAAATCAAATATCCATTTGAAACTACACATAATACTACCTCACCAATTATTTTGAGAAGATTTTCAGAATTGTTCACTACTTTTTTGAGGGTGTATAACAGTTAAGTATTTTCTTTAAATGTGTGAAGAACAGTGAGTTTATTAAATAAATAACTACACATTACTTTATGCTGCACTGCACTATGGATAACATTGCCTGTTTATGACAGAAGGCAATGATGGTGTTCTTTTCTTTTAATACATTTTTGTGATTCTGCTTCATCTGTGTCAGGCTATGCATTTAATATTTTCTCTGCAAGTGTAAGTAGAAGCACATTGTTGATTTGAAATAGAAAAGGCAAATATAGCCTCCTGTATGCTAGAGCCAAGATAATATTGATATATTGAAACCGAACCGTTACCGTGGCCCAAAAACCGTGATACAAACCGAACCGTGGCAAAACTGTACCGTTGCATCCCTAGTGTGTCCAGTGGGAAAATCTCATGTAGGCCTAGTTTCTGGGCTCGTTTATCTTTCGCGTGTCTCTATGATATAATTATTTTTAGATGCAAAGTCTAACTGACTTAGTCAAAGTTTGTCAGATGGCGGCTCAATTTGGCTCAGAAAATTATTGGCTGGCGAAATTATTTTTTGTTAATGGTAAACAGTATTGTGATTCATCCGTTTATTTCAGATAGTTTGTTATTAAAAACCATTAACAAAAAATAATTGTTCGTTGACGTTGAAAAACGGTCAGAGAATTCAGTCATTATAAGCTACTTTATTTCGCTCGTGCCAAGTTGAGAACCCAGGACTCCTGCGTAGTAGTTGAGAGAGTTAACGTTGCGCCACGAAATTAATGTGCCAAATCAATTGGAAATAGATTTGTTTGTCCAGCAAATATGTAAGAAAATGCTTATACATTAGTCTGAGCTTTAGAAGATAAGATACAACTATGAATGTACGTAGGCATACGCGCCCTACGTACATAACGAATTTCAGCTGAAAATATTTTTTACACACGTAGGCCTGCCAACAACGTCGCAACGTTTTCAAAACAAACTCGCATTTTACCACTGTAAATCGCCTCCATCGACTATGCCATGTAAATGAAAAATAGTTATTAAAATAAATCACATATATAATACATATTGCAATTGCACATATATAAACTATATGTTTTATGGTAAAATATTATTCTCATGCCCGACTGACAGGAAACCCTTGCGACATCTGCTGTGAGAAAAGAGAATAGCAGCCTGGACAAACATGGCCGAACGCGAGACAACATAGAGCTCGTAAGTGACGCCATTCAAGTTCCGGTACATTTCCTGTACATGGGACCTCAAAAAGAAATTCTGATGCATGTAAGTCAATAGCGGAATTAAATATTTTTTTTGGTCCCGTTTGAATTGGGTCATAAATAACACATATGCTGTTCCTGAAATTTTTATAGAATTTTTAGTACCGATAACGTAACAATCTAGTAGGGAGAAGCTTGATACTGATAAGATATTTGCGGGAGCACTTAACGAACTACAGCAACGTCACCTCTCAACGTCGAGGTGCGGGAACAGAGCATCCAGGCGATTAGCTGTTGACGATTGTTAGCTGCTAATCGAGTTAGCAGCTAAGTCAACTATAAGTTCATTTCATGTGCACATATCTCCCACCTGATAAGTTTTATCCAGCTACTACTGCTATTTTGGTCTTTCGGGAACCACTGAGGAGCAAAACAAACAGGCATACTGAGTTTAGCACAAACTAACGTTAGCGATCTTACTTGGAAAGGTACTAGTGTTGAAAGTTGGAGGGACAATGACAGTGACATGACTTGTGCGACAAATGTAGTCTGTTATCCGAACGTTATTTTAACATCATTTATCTGGACAATCTCTGAACAAATTGACAATGTTTTTGCATGAACATTCCATATTTAGTTCCTAAATCAGCATATGTGTAATGCAGGTCATACAAGGACTGGGAACAGAAGATATCTATCCCCTCTCATGTTAAAAGATTGAAGCCTAAGGTCCCATGGGGAAAACGGAAGGGGAAAAATCGGGGCGTGACTTACGAGCTCTATAGTGTTGTCACATAAGTGAGCGCAAAATAGCTCTAAACTAGCTTGTACCGGTGTGCTTTTGATCATGTAAAAATTCTGGGTGACAAAACACACGTATTTTGGAAAAGTTGTGAACGTAGGGTCCTGGAATTTAATCGAGTGAAAAGATTTTTTTTTTTTTTAAATCACTGCGTTGACCGCAGCCCGGCCGTTCTAGGTATATCTAGGTCAAACCTACACGGCGCTTCTAGTAATACGCGTCAGCGGTCAATTGACCGGCGCTTGGCGCTTCTAGTGTTAAGCCTAAAAGTAGCTCCTAAGTCTAGGACAGCTTAAAGGAACTCGAGAGGACTCCTAACTCACATCAAAAACATGTATCAGTGCAGTATGATATAGCTGCATCCAAACCTGGAATATGTGCTTGAGGTCCCCCTGGGTAAACTGGTCACTGACAGCACCTGATTTGCATCCTTCCATTTGGCCACTGAGTATTCCGGGCAAAACAAACCACAAGTAGACTTTCATTAGTTGTGCTTGCAACACTGACATCTGTCCGATGCCTAAACTTTATATTTTGATGAACTGAACCAGAAATCTGTCTACTGAAAGGAAGTTGGAGTTAGCATTATAAGATGCATACCATCTGCATCCTACATATCTAAGACTATCATGTTTGATTTAGTGGTATAAGTAAAAATAAAATATGTAACAAAAATATGTTGTGTCCCACATAGAGCTACAGTAGGATGCTCTTTATAGTACAAATGGCCTACACATATGGATGCAGACAGACAGATAGATAGCACAGATAGCACCATGCTAATGCATACAGACAGATAGATAGCACTGCTAGCACCATGCTAATGCATAGACAGATAGATAGCACTGCTAGCACCATGCTAATGCATAGACAGATAGATAGCACTGCTAGCACCATGCTAACGTAGTGAGCAATATCTTTATCTGATTCATCAGCAACTGGCAATGCTTTCATCCAATAACTAATCAACTAATCATCAATGACTGGTTTTGCTACTTTTGCTTTGTAGGATATTCAGCTCAGCAGCACAGCAGAACTCTACGAACACTCAATTCAAAATGCAATTTTGTTCCTGTAGAAGAAACTGTATATATTTAACCAGTAAATAACACAGATATTAAATTGATAACTGTTTGTTTTCATTATACTTTAATCTTTAACATTATCAACCATTCTGTCACAAAGTGCTGTTTTAAGGACTTGCCTTGATCCATCTGTGACCTCATCATCTTTGAAGGTTATGGGGGGATCCATTGACTGGTCACTTTTCATGGACACACAAGTGGGCACAGGTGATGGAGGCCTCTCATGATGCAATGAGCTGTGGTGTAAAAAACAATAATTATTTCCTATAGACATGTTGTAGGGATATCCTTAATCTTTTGCCATATTGTTTCCATATACTTTGCTAAATGGTAAAAACCATAACCACAATCATAAACTGATTGACCATAAAACATGTGCAACGTGATAATGCTCATGACTGATTGATGTATCTGTTCCACAAAACCAGAAGCTGTAATTTCCTAGTGCTTGAACTATGTACAGCTCCCCTTAAAGCATCACAAACTGAGTTAATAGTCTCCACTTTTTCTCTCTAAAAGTGTCTGTATTAAGGAGCTATGTGATGTGTTGCTGTGTAGCATTCTACTGTACATCTCACATGTGAGGATTGCAACACTTTTAAACTATTAGGAAGATACTTTGCATAGAACAGAAATGCAACTTCTTCAAGAAACATAATTTATATCATGTGCTAAGTAGCCTACCTTTGCCCCTTCAGACTGCCGTCCTGTTTTGTATTGCCTTGTTCCATGTTTCAGCCACTCCCCATATCATTCATATGAATCTCGTCATGACAAGCTAAAATACAAAAAACACAAATTAGAATGTAGGTCTGCAACATAACATCTTAATGTTGTAGGCTATTGTGTTGACTTGTTTGTTCATGTAGGCTACTAACATGTACTAACATTTGCCACAATGCCTCTCACATTATCTTCCAAACATACAACTCTTTGAATGCTTAGTTTAGAGAAAAAGCCTATTGTGTATGCATATAATGTATCCCACTTCAAATGCATTGTTGTGATTTACAAAGTATATTTTGATAATTTCCACATAATTGCTTATAATGCTATTGTTTATGTAGCCGTTGATACAAAACAAAACAAGTTGTACACAAGTCGAACAATATTGCATATTAACTATAATAAAAACCTAACCTGACCAATATTCAGGCCTACAATCTGATGGTATATATACATCATGTCAGGAAAACCGGGGCAGTAGTTTTCCATAATCTCACTTAAAGCGTCTGTAAAATGAACATGTGAGCCTATTCAGCCTAAAATGGAGGCTAGGCCTGTACACCTGCGCGCTAAATGCTTTCCTCATACGCAAACAACAGGCTACTGTGGAACGCGCACTTGATTAAGCAGAGACGCCAAGGTCATGAAACACACAAGTTGTAAATGTTCAGTTCCAGCTCATTTATCAAATACACTCTTTTTAAACGCGTCCGTGCAATAGGCCTACTGCTGATGATTTATCCACAGAAGAAGCTCAACACCCACCTTTAGTTCGTCTCGTTCTGCGCCATTGGAAATACTAACAGACACCAATGTCCCAATACGAAGGGAATGTGTTATACTTGTTTTAGGTTCGGTAGCAGTCTAACTTCGCAGACAAACTGATCATGACTATTTTCATAACCTCGGTAATATTAAAAGCTTTACTTATTGAGCAGGGTAT